>NC_088873.1:32581631-32729946 GCF_032884065.1 Artemia franciscana
TTGTAAGTGTTTTATTGTTTTTTATTTTTTCTTTGCTGAAGACGGCCCTTAGATACAGGGCCGAAATATTCAAATAGGTTTTGTTGGTTCACTGTCTTGGGAAAAAAAGTCCTCATTATTCTCTCTTTTGTTGTTGCTTTAGATTGCTCGTTCAAGATTTCGACTCTTGTCAGGAACAATTGAATGTTAAACTAAAGAGTCTAAAATTGGACAATGTAGAAGACGAATAGAATAATTTTAGAAAAACAATTTGCGAAGTAGCAGATAATGTCTTAGGGCGGAGAGTCAAAAACGCAGCCAAGAATATTAGTGAAAATATCTTAAGTCTAGTGGAGATGAGGAGGGCTTGTACAAGAAGTATTCGTGTGACACATCATATGAAAACAAGAGGAATGTAAGGGGAGCAGAGAAAGATTAAAATATAAATTAAGGAGGTGAGAAGTGGAGGCCACGACTGAAGATTTAGAAGAGGCAGCCAGACGGCATAATTGTAAAATATTATATTATCATATGAAAAAACTGAGAGGGGATAGTCAATCTCGACTTTCCCCACTTGAAGACACGAACGGGGCCACAGTTAGCGATAAGGAACAAGTTATAAAGAGATGGACAGAACATCTTGTTTCTGTGCTAAACCGTAATCAAGTTACAGAAAATGATATAGAAAAGAATGAAAAAGTTTGTGATATTTTAGAGTGAAGGAAGATTTGCTATGCAAAGAAGAATTAGAGACAGTACTAATAGGATTAAAAAATAATGAGGTTCCAGGTGCTGATAGTGTGGTAAATGATTTTTTTCAGTACGGTATTGTGTTGCGAAGTTAGATATACATTACAAAAAATTATGAATGTTATTTTTGAAAAAGAGGAAGCATCAAAGGAAAACTTTAGTTAAACCCCTCTTAAGAAAGGTGAAAAGAGTGAGCGTGGTAATTATAGAGACATTAATTTGGTTTCTATATGCAGCAAATTATTTGGTTTTATTATAAGTTTTAGAGATGCTGTAAGTATTTTAAGTTTATAGCACATTATGAGCAAGCTTTTTGTTCAACCAATAGAAGAGCTTTAGAGAAGGTCCTACTGCTGTATGGTATACCAGATAAATACATTTTGCCGTGGTTAAGTTAGGAGATAAGATAGTATCTGATCTCATGTTATATCAGAAGTTAAGCAGAGTTGCATTCAATCCCCATTTATATGAATCATAAATAAGGACTTTTTCATAAGGAGCAAATCAAAGGCCATGGGAGAGCATGGAATCAAATGGGAAAGTAAATCTCTCCTAGACTTAGATTATACTGACGATTTAAGCATCTTAGACGAAAACCTTAGCAAAATTAATAAATTTTTAGAGGCTTTGAGGGCTCAGTGCGCAAGAATAGACTTGAAAATTAAAGTTAATAAGACTCAGTCACTTAGACTCGGAATAAGTGAAGGTGATGTTGGGTAACGAGAAGATCAATCAAGAGGATAGTTTCACTTACCTAGATAGTATTATTACTGAAGACAGAGTACGCAGTGAAGATGTTAAAAGCAGAATGGCCAAGACCCAGGGTATTTTTTTCACTGTTCAAAATGTTACGAAGAATAGGAGGATAAGTCTGCAAATCAAGATTAGAAAATTGGAAGCTACAGTAGTGAGAGTGGTCAAGTATGGTTCTGAAAAGTAAGCGCTCAAAAAGACAGTAAGGTTTATTAAATGTTTTTCAGATGAATTTTCTACGGATTGTTTTGGGTACCCGTCTGACTGACTACATTTCAAATAGTAAAGCTTTGTGAAAAATTTGTTCTATCCTGCGTTTTAAGATCGTAATGAGGGAAAGGTTGAGATGGCTAGAACACGTTCTCCAGGTGAAAGATAACAAAAGATCGTTCTTTTCGCCCAACCATCTAGGGCTAAATGAAAAGCATGTCGTCCCCAAATTGGATGGGTGGAGGTCATAAAGAAGTATTTAAGGCAATTTGGAACTTCTTAGGAAAATAAAGAGAGGGTTTAAATAAATTCGGATGGAGGTGGAGCGCGCGTAGCTGTGTTTGACTCAGGCGGCTTGGTGCTGCTGTGAGTTGTTAGTAGTAGACCCAGCCAAGGACACTTTCCCTAGGAAATACTAGAGTACCGACTTTAACATTCCAAGTACTAGTAGGCTTCTAAGCTTCATAGTTTGGAGAAAGCCTAAATTTTAAGTCTGCTACCCGCTGGACCCAAAAGAGGCGGCAATCTAAAATCTCTTAAAGGAAGTCTTCTTGACAGTATACACGCGCCCACTAAATTTCAAGCATTCAGGAGCTCTTGCCCGGAATGTTACTAGAGCTCAGAAGTAGCATATGTATCTCACCCTTAGCACAAGGTGCCTGCCCAAAAATCTACAGTTGGGTTTTAGCAGTTCCACACAAAGACAGGAGAAAACACACCTCTGACAATCATCATTCTCATGTCATATTAGCCGAGGATACCTACCCCACAAGTGTCAAGCCTACCGAAAAAGGGAGAAAAAAAACTAGCAAACAATCCTGCCTACCTTCGTGATATAAAAGTTGGCTCTGGGAGGTAGTGTCAGAGAGGTCAGGAGCCTACAATCACTGAGACTGAAATTAACTACATGATCCTGGTTCAAACAAGCTGCCAGAGACCTACTTTCTACAAAGGAGTTGGCAGTGCGAGTGGATAGCAAGAGGGCTGTTAGGAGGGGGGACAAGCCCAATTTCATCCTCGTAATCATTCAGATTGAAACCTTGTGTGATCCAGCTCTAACGTGATGCGATATACCCACATTTCAGCAAAAAGTTGGCAATGTGAAGGGGTTGTTTGAGGAACAAAGGGTCCATTTTTTGTCTCTAGTAAACATACTTAAAAAACTTACGCAGTTTTACTTCTAACAAGATGCAACATACTTTCTTTGCTGCTATAAAATTGACAATGAAAAAGGGAGAGGTTATTGGAGTGGAATCATATCCACTGTATGTCTCCACCAAAGGAGATTAAGGACTATTGGATGCTTCTGATTTAAACAAGGTGTTACCTGCCTACGTTTAAACTCGTCTATTAAACTTTGTTTATTTTTCTTTGTTTATTGTTTATTAAACCCGTTTAAACTTTGCTTGTTTTTGTACCGTGAAGCCAATATTAGTATTATTTCACCAAGTCAAAAAACATTGCTTCAGAAAACAAAATTTGTTTTCAATGAGAAACAAAATGTTCCAAAAATTACCAACACACAATTTTAAAGTTTTATTTACTTTCCAGTATTTTTATTTTTTTTTGGTTGTTGGTGTTATGAAAAAGAAAAACTTTTCAAAATATTTCCCATTTCAGTAAAGCAAAATGACACTCTAGCCTCTAGAACCCTTTAGGTCGAGGGGAATCTCCTCTTTTTGTGAATTTGTGACGTACACAATGCAAAATAGAGGACGGGTAGCGGTACCCCAACAGCACAAGAGAACCATGCTAATAAGTATTTCCCTTGCAAGAAACCAACAGTAAAAAAAGAAGAAGAAAAAATGAAGCATGTCTATTGAAACTTACTTGTAATTGCATAAGGACCAGGCGTTTCCGGCTCATCCGGCAGCCGAGCAAAGCTTCTGAATGGTAGCCTTCCACGATAGGTGGAAGGCTACGGAGGTGGCCTTCACACCTCCAAAGTGTACCCCTAAGCTGCTCTGGTGGACCAGAATTCAGCATCAAAAAGAGCAAATAACAGCAAATATTTAGTGGTTCAACTCCGCATAAGAAAACATTACAAAATTCTAGAAATTATCTTAGAACATTCTAAAATATTTATCTGAAAATATGAACTTTTTGTATTTCAATAGCGAAAACTCTTTTTTTCCCACCACTTGACGTTAGATTAACAAAAGGAAAAGAGTCGCTCTATCAAAAGCACATAACTTGGGCTATATATTTATCCATTGGGGGAAGGGGAATAAAGTAAATAGATACGCTTTCTATTCCAGATCTGGATTAAAATCCAGAACTTTGTAGTATTTTCATAGGAAATATTTTCATAAGAAGCGCTTTCAAGAGTTGAACCACTATATATTTACCAGAATTCTCTCACTATCAACTTATAAATGTTCATCTTAATTCTTAAGCTAATATCACTACAAATTACAATATGCAGCAAAAGTGCATGAACTCCAGATACTTTTCTGTTAATACTTTCATCACTTCCTCCTTTTGAATCCATCTCAGATCCCAGATAGACAAAGCTATCAACCTTTTCAATTGAAGTTGATAATCTGTCTACTAATACCAATTTGTTTTGAGTAGGCTTTCATACTAGCAGATCTAAAGAATTAATGGAAATCTCGCTTTTTTTCTATCGTCTACATAAGCCGATGACCTTTTCTTTGATGTCTTTAAGATTAACAATGCTATTAATCTACATGAGCTATATTGCGTTGTATTTTGTAAAATCTTCGTTTTTTCCTAAATTCGTACGAAGAAGATGCGCTGCACAATAATTGAGTCCTCACTGAAACGAATTTTATTGTAATTTCAACACAGAAAACAGGTAATTGTTTTTTCACTCTCTTAGTTTCAAAGAATGCATATGAGCACAAAAATTTTTAAGAAATATAATATATCAAAAGGATTATAAATCTTAAATTATTCAATACATCTATTTACATCTCCTAATATTTTCTGATAGCAAGAGAAAATTGAGCAATTAGCTTCTCAAATTGTCTCCATAAACACAGTAAAAACAACAGTTTTTTGTTTTGTTTTTTAAATACATGTAAATCATACGCACAGTTTTACCAAATGTTGCACACCTGAATTTTCATTCATGTTTGACTACCATATATGTCAGGTGCAAGCCTGCAGATCCATACTCTTCCCAAAATCTCAGAATTCCACTCCCCCCATAATTTCTTTTATTTTCAAAATAATTTATGTTTCTCCTGAATACTCCCCCTTGATGGAAAAACGGGGAATTGATGAAAATAAAAATTCACTTTCAATTCATTCTCTGTTTTGAAACATAGTTCACTCTAGCAACTTTTGATGTGGCAACTTAAGATATGCAAGGAAAAAACCCAGATGTCTCTGGCATCCAAAGATATGAGCTCTATACAGCGAAAATAGTGACTGACAAGCAACGCTTAACTATTTAACTACTTGTCCATATATTATAATAACTATGGATTTATCCTGTATGTTAGCAAAAAAGATGAATCGAGCTTTTTGTTTTTTGTCTGGTCACTACTATTAACTGTAAATACATTTTTTTTGTCGTCTTATCCTAAATATAAAAATAAAAAGGGGCAATAAAATTAAAAGCACATACCTATGCTACATAACCGACTAGTTTTTGGACAAGATAAAATTTCACTACCAAATAAATCATGAATTAATAAATACCCATTGAAAAACAAACGAACGGCAGTAAATGTGGCAGTTCTTCAAAATACAGTTATATCGAGTTACAAAGATCTTAGAAGCTATTGAGATTCTAAAGCTGAACATTCCGTTAAAACTAACCGTTTTTCGAAAAATATACACACTACACTTAATTCACATAGATCTTAGGCCTCGCAGAGATTCAATAGCTGTATGATCAACGTTATTTGACAAAGTCTTCAATTGAGAATGTTAGTTTTTTTCGAAGTACAAGAAATCCTAGAAAAAAAGAAAAATATAAGAACTGGGAATGAGACATCTTACGAAGGAAAAGAAAGGCCAAAATTAAATCATAATGAACGAACTACAATTATAATGAAAAAATATTACAAACGGGTAACATTTTTAATTAGACAGTAAAAGAAAAAAGAACCTATTTAACACAAAAAAGAATAATAAAATTCCGAACTTTTCGGAATTTTAAGCTGTTTTTTTTTAATTTTAACCGTTTTTTTTGCATTATCTTTATTTTACCTAATTTTATATATATCCTATAAAATCTATGCTAGATAGGTATGTTGTATATAGTTGGTTCCGCGGGAGGGGGGAGGTGCACACACCAGGTTTTCAAGTTAAGTTTATAGCAACTAAATTAGTTTTTAATCGTTTATCGTTGACATTGCACAGTTGCGGCAGGGTTAGAACTCATTTGAGTCCTGTATTGTTACTGTGTTAATTTCCTCTTGTACTTTGAAGATGATTAAAAAGGATATTATGGGAATTATTTTCACTGAAAGCCTGTTTCACGTATCAATTGATCGCCAGATGAAGCTGCCATGATACTACAAGCTAGTCTTGCCCTTTCAAATTTACCAAACTACATTGGAAATTCCGTCAGAAGAAAGGTAAAGCATATACTCGTAAAATGCTGCTAAAATCTGCCACGTCAAAACACTCTTAAAGCGACGGACAGGGTTACGCAGGCCTGAGGTAGGAGGCGCACGATTGTGGAGAAGATTTATTAGAAAGAAGGGTTCTGCACCACATATAAGCTCCCAGTAGAAGTTTTCACAGGCGGTAATCAAAACACAAAAAACCATCCAGTACAAAACTGAACCTAAAATTATTACTACTACTACTACTACTACTAATAACTCACTGCAGCACCAAGCCGCCTGAGGCCAACACAGCTACGCACGCTCCTCCTCCAACCTAATCTATTTAAAGCCTCCCTCTTTACACCCTCCCAGGAAGTTCCCATTTCCTTTAAATCCTTATTTATGACATCCTCCCAACCCAGACAAGGACGACCTGCTTTCCGTGTAGCCCCAGACGGTTGGCCAAAAAGGACAATCTTCGGTAATCTGTCATCCTTCATCCGTAGAACGTGGCCTAGCCATCTCAACCTTTCTTTCATTATAGCCCCAGAAAGCGGGATTGAACCACACTTTTCGTACAACCTACTGTTTGAAATACGGTCAGTCAGCCGGGTACCCAGAACAATCCGTAGGCAATTTCTCTGGAAAACATCTAGTAAATTTTCATCTGCTTTTCGGAGTGTCCATGCTTCAGAGCCATATTTGACCACTGTCATCACTGTAGCTTCCAATATTCTAATCTTGGTTTGTAGGCTTATCTTTCTATTCTTCCAAACTTTTTTTAACTGTGAAAAAACACCCTGAGCTTTAGCTATTCTACTTTTAACATCTTCACTGCTCCCACCATCTTTACTAATAATACTACCAAGGTAACTGAAGCTCCCAACCTGATCAATCTTTTCGTTACCTAAGGTCACCTGTTCATCTTCACTTATTCCTAACCTTAGTGACACCTTGTTCAGATATGGGACAGGTACAGACTAGAGGTATACAGCCCTTTGATGTTTATGGGCTGAATTAGAAACAGAAGGCTTGTCTTGACTGATCTAACAAGGACAAAAACAGAAAAGAAAAAGAAACATAATGTGCAAGTGATTTTTTCCACATTTTCTGTCGAATGCAGAAACCATAAGAAGCAAAATTTCCATTTAAGGTAAAAGCCAACTATGATTCAAACTCTAAAGTAGAAGGGAATAGTTTTTGTGCCTTGGTGGGTAAAGATGTGTTGTTAAAAAGGAAAAAATAAAAGGAGAGTTGAGAAAAAGTATAGGGGATAGAGGATTAAGGCTTTAGATCTGTATAATTTTTATTTTTTAATTTTGTGATAAGGATTTGGGTAGAAGATTGGAAAAGGAAGTTTTTGATTTTGATAAAAAAGACGGAATATATATTTAAGAAATAAATGCGAAATTTAAGCTAAATATATCGAACTTTTAATGAAATGTTTAAACTTAGAGTTTGATATTTGATTAGAATTTTTACATGGGGTTTAAGACTGAATATATTTTTAGGGAATGTAGAAATAGTGTAGGATTTTGAATGAGTTTTTAGATTATAGAGTTTAGATTTGAAGTCATTTTTGATTGCTTGAAATTTATTTTAAATTAGTGGAATTTATTTTATATGTTGAGGGGGATACGATTCGCCTGGATTGTGAAATATTCGATTTTTAGGAATTTATTTTTGAGGATTGTTGCAGCTTCCCAATAGCGCAAGGGTCAGCGAGAGTAGAATGACTTGAAATATAATCAAAAAAAAAAAAAAAAAAAAAAAAAAAAAAAAAAAAAAAAAAAAAAAAAACTGTTGTTATGTATTTTAATTTTTCTTTATTTATGCAAATTTAGTAAAAAGTGTTTTAAGGAAAGTCAAAATATTTTAAAGTACAAAAATGTATATATATTCTGAATTTATATTTTAATGTTATATGTTGTAGGCCTAATGAATGGGAGCAGCTCCTTGCCACCGCGGGTAGGTAGAATGAGAATTTTGAAATTATTGTATGGTAAATTAATGGATGGAGAACCGTATGGATGGGGAAACTTAAAAAAAAAAGTAGATAAAATGTACTATGAGAGAAAAAATTATGTCGGTGAGGAATTAGAAAAATGGAAAGGTATGAAATGTCGAGTAAGAGGCAAGATAGATAAGTAGTAAAGTGAAGGAAATAATAGTGAAATAGGGATGAATTAGATTACAAATAAGCAGGGAGTCTTAGATAATAATAATAATAATAATAATAATAATAATAAAAAATTGATTTTTATTTTATTTTCAGGAGTACGAAAAGAAAATAATAACCGATTTGTTTCTATCCATTATACGAAGTATAACCAACCCATCATCAAGAAAACGAAAAAGAAGAGGAAACGAGGAAAGGAGGACCAAATACCGCTGGATAAAAAAAAGAACAAAATTAGAATTTAAAATAACCAATATAAATTTTTTTTTATATTTTCAATATTATAGTCTATCTGAAAAAAAAAAAAAATGATTCGAACTCTTTGTATTTGCGAATTTCAATAGGAAAGTTCCAAATGGAGCATATTGTACAACCACAGTATCTTGGTGAAGCAATACTCGATTTGAGCATAACAAAGTTGGAAATAGGCTTGAAACGCAGAATAAACTTTTGAGCATCAAAGCAAACAAAATATTGTTTTAATATAACAACATGGTATTATGTCCAATCCAAAAAAGCTTTCTGTGACATTTCAAATTTCTAAACTTTTTGAGCAGAGAACACTTTCAAAGAAATTGAAAAATGCGAAAAGGTTCCCAGACAAACAAAAAATGCTATCTTTTGGAGAAAATCCCTCGCATAGGCAATATCAAGCCAAATTTTTTTTTCCGTCACTCTAATGTCTTGTCAAACAATTTATGTAAGAAATTCCTAGAAATTCCATTGCTAAAAGCTAAGTTTCTCATAGACAAATCGTACTTGGTGAATAAAAATGGCTAGGTAGTAATTCAACTTTTAAATTAAAGAATTTTCAATTGGAAGGCACAAGGGCTTACGATATCTTGGGTCGTAAAAGTCACTTCAGTTTTAATTAGGAGAGTAGTATGTTTTAAAACAGATGGCAATTGCTCCAGGTTCCGAGAACACTACTTAGAGTTCTCTAAAAATAAAGGTTGCAAGAGAAAAGAATTATTTGATCTATTAATCTTAAAAGTTATCCCTGAAATATAGGCTAAGCAGTATTCGAACTTTTACCTCTGTAAGTTCCAAATATCTGAGTCATCCATAGCCAAGAGAATATTAAACACCAAGAAATCACCGGAAATTTTGTCTTTAATTACCCATCCGCAAATCCTCCCAAAAATCACCAAATTTGAAGATATTTCAGAGGAATTGGCAACCCTACTCCAAGTCTTTCAGAACAAAATAGTTTCCCTCTGCTCGAATGGTTGGGAGAAGGAGATATAAGGATAAATGTAACCCTATGAGAACATACGGCCTCAAACTTCACAATGGATTCATTCCTAAAAACGTAACTAAAATAATATCTGGTTTTGTTCCAGTGACAAGGAGGTTTTTTTTGTACTTTTCAAAAAAAGAAAAGAAAAAAAAAACTATATATCACCATCCCCACAAGATAAGTTCCCCCAAAAATTTGCGGTGAGCATTTTCCTTCAGAATTTCAAGAAGTGACGAATTTCATCTACACTGAATTTTATTTCTTAAATGTATTTTTCTTCTCTCTATCTTTTCCATTTACATTGCGATGGTGTTTTTTGTTTATTCCACAGCTTTTTTTTTAAATATGGGTTCAAAATAGATCGTCAGACATTATTTTAGATCCTTTTATCAACCACAGTTTTGAGATTACACTTGAGACTGGACTGCATTACCGAAGTATTGCTTCAATCGGCAGGGTACTTTGGATTCTGATGTCACTCATGTCACCCTGGGAGAGAAGTTTTCAAAGAGTTGTAGAAATAGTTTAATTTACTGTTTTAACCCCTTCCCATCAAACGAAAACTACTGAATATCACCAACAGAGGATAACACCGAGGTTTGTTTACACTACTGAATATGAGGTTTAGTTTTATAAATTGAAGATAAGAGAAACAAAATAACGCGAGCCTTATTCTAAATCTGGTCAAAGCCTTAGCGCACAACGTTTCAATATTTAATAGGAAACTCTAAACTTTGATACAATTTTTTTCTTTGGATCACTATTCTTTGGGATTTGAACACGGGCCGCTCTGTAATTGTTGATCATTGGCTTTTCCTTGACTTAATTCATATTTTTTCAGTTAAACTCTGTAAACACCTTCCTTTATTCCTTTTTCTTGCTTTAGTATTGTTTATTCTGTGGCCGTAGTTGGGATGGGTATTCAAGAGGGAGGGGGGGGATCAGATTACCAAAAGAGTAAAAAAGGGATTTAACTCCGTGGACTTTATGCATTGGTCTCCAACTAAGTTTTCTTTTACCTGCATTTCTTAAGACCCATTTACGAGTCTGAAAAGTATGTTTTACATCTGTAGGAAAAACAAATTTGGTTTTACCTGCATTTTTGATGCCAATTTATAACTCAGAGTAATATTTCGAGCGGAGGGGTTCAAACAGGGTGTCTACCTCCTCCTGGATAAGACCCTGGTTTGTTCCACTTTGTTGCGGGTGTCTGGATTTATTTGTAACCTTATTTTTTCGTTCAGAGTTGGCGAATCTTAATACTAACACGCTCAAAAAAGGAAGGGGTAAAAAAAAAAACATTTTATTTCCTATCTCACCGTATCATCTGATTTTATAAATAACAAGCCAATGTTAGTATTCCTACACAGCTTTGTTAATAAATGTCACTGGCGGACCCCCCCCCCCCCAATATTTTTCCTGGCACCCTCTTATCCTGTTTTCTTTCTTTTTTCTTTTTTTCACTCTTTTTTTTAGAATAAATTTGTTAATTTGGTCATTCATTAGCACCTCCCCCAAGATGTTGGTCTATATCCGCCTCTGTTAACCTTGTTGTATTTAATAAATCATGTTTTTGAACAAACTAAGTTACCATTTACAATTCAAATGTAATGAACCCAAAGAACAGATTATAACAGCACTAGAATATTTCGGCATCGTATTCGGACACTTTTATCAAAGAAAAAAGTGAATAAGATCCTCTATAAAAGATTCTAGTATACGTTCCCTTTTTAGTCTGATTTGTTTATATTTCCTCTTTTCCCCCGTTAATGAAGGATCTCAGATTTGAAGCCGAAATACTATGATTTTTAAGAATATATGCATAAATTTTTGTCTAAACATTCGCTGTCTTGTAGGGGAACATTGCCTGAAATCCTTAGAATTCAAGAGAAAGCCGTTTTCACTAAAAAGCAGGACATGAAAATTCACATATTCCTTGAAATTACGGTTTTAATCAAAATTTCGATCATTTAAAATTTCAAAAGTATATTAACTATATTTTTATGCAATTTATCAAAACTGATTGATCAATAAAATACAAAAAATAATCCATGAAAGTAGCCTCTATGCAATAATATCACTTATTAGGATCCTTTTAGAAGACTCCCACACAGGGCTGCCAAATTTTTTTTAAGGAGTGTGTCATATTTTTTTCCGAAAATGTGCTTTTTGTGTCATCTCAGATTCCATAATGTGTCATAAAATTTTTTTTTCTACAAGTGGTATCATATTTAATTGTCAAATCTTTATTTAGAGTTTTGAATATATAATTTTTTCCAAATCAGTTCAAAAAGGAGTAAACTTAACCTTAAACTATTACCTTGGGATCGAGACTTTTTTATGTCGTCATGAAAGTAATAGAAACATTCGATTAAATTAATGTTACACACTATGAATTTGTGTCTGGGCGACCAACGAGGCAAGTTTACATTTATAAAAGTTTTAGGGACAATCAATTCCGACAGTAAATTAAAGACTTTTCGCATGACGTCGTAATCGTAATCGGCTAAGCCTTAGTTGACACCTTCGAAAATGGAAAAATATAAGACCACAGTAGGTAGGTTTGAGCTTTTTAGTTTGTGAGCATAAAACTTGTCCGAGACCTGGATTCAATCGATAAGAAATTCGTAAAAATGAAGTATAACGCCTGAACACGTTTCTTTTTGTTTTAACATGCTTTGTGCCTACTTTTCTTCTTTTGTACAGTATGCCACTTTGACTTAGCAATCTGAACTTAATTCCCAGAAAAAACAGTTCCAACTATTTGTCTATCAACTTGTCTGTGGCTCATTGTGCCCTCATTGAAGCTCAGCTTGAACCAACAATACTACTAAGCCGTCTTCCTGTCTTAATGGTTACAATCGTACTTCTAATGGACCTAGAGGCCGATGAAAATGTAAGCCAAAATCAATCGCATATGTGTACTAAAAATTACAGATAAATATCAGATATATAAGCACTGAACAACTTTGTAACATCTCACACACAGACCTCCTCCCCAAAACTTCAAGTATATTCGACCCTGGCTATATCTAGGGCTCATTGGTCTCTTCTTCTTTCTCCTTGTACCAGGCCATAAAATTCTTCCGCATATCGGAAGGAATTTCCCAGCCGTGTACGGTTCCTGTGGTACGAGAGACCAGCTGCTTTGTATGCATCAGTGAGTCTATCGTGTCGAGAAGTAGACTGTTCCTGATTTTCGTTTTTATATTTGATAGAACTGAAAATTGACGTTCTGCAACTGCACTGGAATGCGGAAGAGCACACAGATTTAGCATGAAAAGGGACAGATCTTCGAACTGTGGCTTGCCTTGAGCATCTTTCGTATTCAATAACATCTTCAGAAAGATCGAAGGAGATATTTTAGTACCTATGGTTTTCATAATCTCATCCCTGTGCACACTCATCAAGATCCACTGAGTCTCTATTATATTCCTTGACCTTTCCACTTCACCTTCATGTTTCCCAAGTAAGCTGCTGAACCGACCAGTCAGTCCCACTCGAGTATCAACTTTTCCGCTCAAAGCAGTCACTGGGTCTAAACAAGCCAGAGCTTTTAAAGTGGGATCAGAATGATAAATTCATTTCCTCATTTGTTTGATACCTTCTAGAAGGAAGTTCAGGCAGTTCAAACTGTCTGAGATCATTCGAGGGTATCACATCCTTATATTTCAGCACGTGTATTTCGGTATTTGGACCAAAAGAAATCTCGGAGATTTCCTTGAAACAGCCTGAGATCATGGGTATGACAAAAGCATTATCATTCTCTAAGATGTCAGTTTTGACTAAAGACTTCATGATAGACTTCATGGTTGCCCTTGAGCTGGAAAGGAGCTTGTGAGTGCGACTGTCACTACTTTGAAACTCCAAATTCAAGCAATTGTTCTGGTTGACCATTTTTGTCATTTTTAGGTGAAAAAAGGTAGGGTTAGAATGAAGTAATCTTGTTTGAGAATAGAAGTACGTTCATTTAGAAATTTTGAAGCTATATTTATTTACTCAATATATTTATTTACTCAAAACTAGCTTCAATCTAGTATTTTTGTCATATTTGTTGGTGGCTTTTTAAGCCAGATGAATTATTCTGAAGGGAAGACTTCTCTGGAAGTCTTAGACACCTTTTAGTTTAGACCCCTTTGTGGGGTCTAAAGCTTTGTAATTTTTCTTTATTTTCTCTTGATAATAATAAACAGATCGGAAATTTGTAATCTTGTCCGAGGTGGGTACCCCTCCTGTACTCTTAAAAATGTGAGTTGCTGCTTATGCAACAGCTTTGGTAACTGCAAGCTGTTTACTTTTTACTATTAAGTACGTACCAGTTGGCTACGTCACATACTCAATCAAGCAGCCAATTAAGTTTAGATATTCAACGTGCATTTTGATTTGAAATTTCCACCTATGGCTATTTTCTTCTCGTGGTTTAAATTTGAAATATGGTGATGGAATCTGTCCTGTATTCCGCACTGTCTATGTACTACTGCACTGTTAGGTAGTGCTATTCCTCTCCGTTAATTTGTAGCTTTTCTGGAGGTTGAAAACTGAAATTTTACTTTTTTTATTACCATTTAAAAACAAGACATGGATGACAAAATTGTGTCATTGTTTTTTGAAAAATGTGTCATTTTCGTCGATTGTGTCATTTTTTATCAAAAAATGTGTCATTTGGGTCGATTGTGTCATCATTTCGACTGAATGTGTCATTGTGTCACGCAACATGAAATTGTGTCATTTTGACACAAAATGTGTCAATTTGGCAGCCTAGCTCCCACATATTGCTATTAACAAAGACTGTAAAAAACAGAAGAAAGCAAAAGAAAAAAGGTATTGCCTTACAATTAAAAACGCCAGTCCAAGCAACGCTGCTTTCATTCTCACATCTAGATCAACTGGAAAAGTAACATTAAATTTATCAGCATCTGTGACTAATTCAGTGAGTAGTCCGCCCCATTTTTTTGAAATACATCCAACTTCTGTATCAGAACCAGCAATAACCTGTGGAAACAAATACTATTAATCGAAAAATTCTTCATAACTTACAAATAAGCGAGAGAGGGAGAAGGAGAGGAAAGAGAGAGAGAGAGAGAGAGAGAGAGAGAGAGAGAGAGAGAGAGAGAGAGAGAGAGAGAGAGAGAGAGAGAGAGAGAGAGAGAGAGAGAGAGAGAGAGAGAGAGAGAGAGAGAGAGAGAGAGAGAGAGAGAGAGAGAAAGGTTTTCACAGACCTTAGACCTATGTTTTGCTCCTTTTTTTCCTTGGCTTGGTTAATCAGTCCAGCTTTAGATCCACTATATGTCCAGTGTACAGCCAAAATATAGCCACTTCTTAGGGTTGGATTCAAAGCTTTGACGCTACTAGGTCTAAGCATTTTTGCCGCTCAGTTTTTGCGAGATTGTCGGGAAAATCCCAGAAATTCGGGGATAGTGGAAGCACTGAACAGAAAGCCAAAAGTAAAAAAAGAGAAAGGTGATACCGAACTCTTAGCTGCCATTCTTGGGAGACATTTGACATTTTTATAAGTTGCTACGGAATTCCTGTGTTGTTTTAAAATCACTTTTCTGTGAATAATTGGCGTGGCAGCAGAGTATAACTGACACTTTGACTACGAATTATATCAGTCCAATATTTGTTATGTCCCGTTTTTTTCTTCTGAAAACGGCTTTCCCTTGGATTCTAAGGATTTAAGGCCATGTTCCCCTACAACACTAAATATAACGCCAAAAAGAGGGGAGTGTTGGAGAATACGAATATTGACAAGCTAATTAAAATGAAAGGAAAATAAGATTACTGGAAACCTATCAATTAATATTCTTAAAAGTCATAATATTTCGGCTTCAAATCTGAGAGGCTTTATTAACGGAGGAAAAGAGGAAATAAAACAAATCAGACTAAAAAGGGAACGCATACTAGAATATTTTACAGAGGATCTTCTTCACTTTTTTGGTGGATAAATGTGTCCGGATCCGATGCCGGAATACTCAGATTTAATTAGAGGTGGTATAATCTATTCTCTGGGTTCTGTGCATTTTAATTGTAAGTGGCAAAGCAGTGTAATCTGAAAAAAAGATTTATTGAATACAATAGGTTTATTAACAAAGTTGTGTCGGAAAATTGACATTGGCTTGTTAGTTAAAAAAGTGGATGAGAATGTGAGATATGAAATTAAATATTTTTATGCAATCCTCTCCGCCACTTTCTTTGTTTGAGCATGTTAAGTCTTAAGACCCGCGAACTCTGAACGAGAAAATGAGGTTAACAAAAATCCACCCACAGCAAAGTAGAATAGATGAAAAAATGTGATTTCAATTTATTAAAGGACTAGGAAGCTACAAGTGTGGTGTCTATTAAATTTTAAAAAGCGCATTATTCGCAAATTTGAATCGAGTTTCTCTGTTTAGGTTTCCCCTCGAAAGGGGTGCACCGATCCCGGAGGTACTGCAATACCGGGACAAAGCATGGAAGAAGCGGAGCAAGCCCCAACATCTCTTCGATGTCCAAAAATCAATTTAATATTCTGGGTCATATGTAGGGACTGTATCAGATACTAAGCTAATAAGAACAGATACTACACTTCCCTCCTCGCCAAAGCACTGAACCCCACCCCTAACTCCCCCAAAGAGAGTGGATCCAGTCCGGTTACGTCAATAATGTATCCAAGACATTTGATTACTCTACCCACCAAATTTCATCCCTATCTTTCCACTCTAAGCGTTTTCCAAGATTTCCGGTTCCCCCCCAATGTCAACAGATCCGGTCAGGATTTGAAATAAGAGCTCTGAGACATGATTTCCTTCTAAATATCAAATTTCATTAAGATCCGGTCACCCATTTTTAAGTTAAAAATACCTCAATTTTTCTAATTTTTTAAAATTAACACCCCCAGCTCCCCCAAAGAGAACGGATCCGTTCCAATTTTGTCAATCACGTATCTATAACTTATGCTTATTCTTCTCATCAAGTTTCATCCCGATTTCTCCACTCTAAGCGTTTTCCAAGATTTCCGGTTTCCAAGATTTCCGTTTCCCCCCCCCCTCCAACCCCCTATGTCCCCGGATCCGATTCGAATTTAAAATAGAGCATCTGAGACATAAGATCTTTCCGAATATCAAGTTTCATTAAGATCCGATCACCCATTCGTAAGGTAAAAATACCTCAATTTTCACGTTTTCCAAGATTTCCGGTTTCCCCCTCCAACACCCCCAATGTCACCAGAGCAGGCCGGGATTTAAAAAAAGAGCTCTGAAGCACAAAGTCCTTCTAAATATCAAATTTCATTAAGATCTGATCAACCGTTCGTAAGTTACAAATACCTCATTTTTTATAATTTTTCCGAATCAGATACTACACTCCCCCCTCGCAAAAGCACTGAACCCCCCCACCCAACTCTCCTAAAGAGACCAGATCCGGTCCAGTTATGTATCTTAGACTTGTGCTTATTCTTCCCACCAAGTTTCATCCTGATCTCTCCACTCTAAGCCATTTCCAAGATTTCCGACTCCCCCGACGACACTGGATCCGGTCGAGATTTAAAATAAGAGATCCGAGTTAATAGGTCCTTCTAAATATGAAATTTCATTAAGATCCGATCACTCCTTCGTAACTTAAAAATACCTCATTTTTTCTAATTTCTCAGAATTAACCATCCCCCAACTCCCCCAAAGAGATCGGATCCATTCCGGTTATGTCAATCACGTATCCAGGACTTGTGCTTATTTTTCCCACCGAGTTTCATCCCGATCCCTCCACTCTAAGCGTTTTCCAAGATTTTAGGCTTCCCCCTCCAACTCCCCCCTATGTCACCAGATCCGGTCGGGATTTGAAATAAGAGCTCCGAGACACGATAAACTTCCAAACATCAAATTTCATTAAGATCCGGTTACCAGTTCGTAAGTTAAAAATAGCTCTTTTTTCTAGTTTTTCCGAATTAATCGTCCCCCAAGCCCCCTCCCCCTCCCAGATGGTCGAATCGCGGAAACGAAAATTTCTAATTTCATCTGGTCTCTGATACACCTGCCAAATTTCATCGTCCTAGCTTATCTGGAAGTGCCTAAACTAGCAAAACCGGGACCGAAAGACAGACCGAAAGACCGACAAAATTTGCAATCGCTATATGTCACTTGGTAGATACCAAGTGCCATAAAAACCCGAAAAGACATTTTTTTTTTCCTCATGAAAAAGACTAAGTCAATAAAAAACGAACAGAAATTAATTTAAAAACTTTAAAAAAGCTTATAGATTAATCAATCATAGGATGGAACTTTGGTGAATATGGATGTCAGCCTTACATTGAAGTTAATAAATCTAGTAAATATTTACTCAGCTCAAAATTGCATTTTGTTGTTACCTGAGTCACTTCGGGAGTAACAGTCGTACATTTCCTTCACATTTATGTTGGATTTACATTTTTTTTAAAGTTTTTCTGCTTCTGTTCTTGATTTTATTTCGATTCTTTTTCTTGTTTCATCTAATCTGAAGACATCTTGTTTTATACATGCGAAATAATCGCGCGCTAGTTTCTTTTTTCCTGTCTTTCACACTGCTTTTGAAACGCGTTTTATTTCAATCTACTATTTCCCTGCCATTTCACAGGCAGGAAAAGACTAAATGTTTAACTCTCCGTAACTATTCGTAATTTTGGACAATTGCTTTCAGGTCAGAAGATTTTAGACCATTTGAAACAATTCTATTGAATATACCAATAATATTCTTTTACTTTTTTTTTCTTTTTCGACGTGCCAAAGGAGGGAATAGTTCTATGTCAGGTTTCATGCTTTAGTGAACAGTTTTGTTTTTTACCAGACAATTTAAGTAGTCCGAAACAATTTTGCTGGATATTTGATGAAATTTTTCTTTCTTTGGGTTCTTTTTCAAACTTCCATAGACGGGCTTTTAAAATTTAAAAGCCTTAAAATTTAAACCATAACAAATTCAACAAACCGGGAACAGGGATTTTCAACGAGCAAACCACCGAAGATTTGCAACGAACAACGAAAGTGGGATTGCGGATTCACCCCTCTCTGCATAAAATACCAGCAAATTAACCTAAACAATACTAAAAGACAAGTGAATTACAAATGAAAAGCTACAAGAAAAAAACAAGTGAATTTCTTTTCTATTTCAAATTTTCACTTTTTAAGGTGTTTCTTACTGTATACAGGGTCGTGCTTAATCTTTTTTAGAGGGACACTTACAATGTGAGTAAGCTGAACTATCTGAACTGTGTTCATTGATCTGAAATTCTAAGGTGCCCACAAGAGGAAATCTTACTATATCCATGGCTTTCGTTATGAACGCTCATAAAATAATTGCTGATTTAAAACAACATGAACTCAACCCATTACTGTTTTATTGAAGCATGAAGGATAGTTCAAATGATCCCTAAACTTGATAACAATCCACAAAAAAAAATAAGAGAAGAAATTAAAAGAAGAAATTACTTTAAAGTCAACGTCATTTCCAAAAAAGCTTGTTGTTAACATGGAGCCTTTCACTTTGAATATCTTCTGTCCTGTAGAGTCATATACTGAAAACAAAGGGGTCAACAAAGTCCATTCCTTTTGAATAGATGCAATCAGGTTTCCAGGCGGAGAGAATACTTCCATTTCCTAAAAAAAACAATTTTCTTCTTTACCACACTTGAAACAAACATAATTTTACAGCAGAAGTCTAATTATAAACTTATAATTATAAACAAGACACACTAATCAATTGACAAGAAAAATCTTTTTAATTACTGCCTTTCCTTTTTGAAGATTTTTGGATAAGAAAAAACTATTCCAAGTTACTAAAACACAAACTTCAAATACATGTAGGTAGATAGATAGATAGATATATTCACACGAAAGCTCAATTGGGCCATGGTGACATACACAAAAAAAAGTGAAAGAAAAAATAGTAATAAAACATAAACTGAAAAGACACTAAAACTAATTATTTAAGAAAATCATCACGATAACTCATACCTACCCAGAAGAACTTTCCAACATTATCTATATTTAAGCAACACTCACTTCTCAAAATTATCAAAATCAAATCTCTCCTCCCGACCTCCCTGCAAAATATTTCCAAGCGCAACTCCCTCAACTCCCTACATTCCCCTAAAAAATGATGCAAAGACTCATCCATCTCTCCACACATAGGGCAATTGTAAGGACCATCCCTCAATCTATCCCTCTCTATATATTTCCAGCGTTCTCAAGAGGCATAAAGTTCCCCCTTTCAAATCTTCCGGATTCAATCTCATTTTTAGGTAAATTTCTTCACCCGAGTTCTCCTTGACCTCCGCACATAGCCCGGGGGACGGCGAGGTGGCCTTTCCAGCTTGCCAAACATGAACTGCCTGAGACTCTAGCCTGCACTATATCGTTTCCTGATGACACTGCTTTGAATTTATTTGGTAGTCTATAGACGAGTTGGTAAGTAAAGCAAATCGTGTACTGGAAAGACTCCAGTACACGGGAGACTCCAGGAAGTTTTCATGAATGTAAGCTTTCTAAGCGTTAATGTGAGTAAGACATTTTTGATGACTTACAGTGGATTGGACTCTCCTGTTAATTTAAATGGCCTAGTTACACTGTATGGAAAGCCTGTTCAGCAGGTCGGTAAACTACGTTACCTAAGATTTATAGTGGATTGTCATCTGTCGTGGAGAAATCATAGTGAAGCTATTTCTGCTAAGATTGCCCGTGGTGTACACATACTTCGACGTTTCCTGCCACAGAAGATTCTTCTTACACTCTTTTATCCATTAAAGCGATTAGGATTATTGGTAAATATGTTAAAGAGGTCCATGAAACTAGTCCTTGTTAGAATCCTTGAATCTGTTGAATGTTGGACAAATTAGAGATTTTGTCCCTGCAGTTTTTAAGAAGTTTTATTGTTTGAATAGCCAAGTGCATGATTATAAAACGAGAAATAGTGATGATATAGCAATTCAATCAACAGGTACAGTTAGATCCGCATTTACGGTAAGATATATGGGTCCGCTTATTTGGAATAAATTACCAATGAGTACTAGGATGGCTGAACACTTGGTTTCATTTAAGAAAAAATTAAAAGACGATTTGTTAGAAAGTAATTACTTTTTTTAGGGGGAGGGCAGGGAAGGAGTCTGTGGAGTACAATTTTTTGTTGTTGGGGGGTGAATATTGTGTTGATTGTTTAAATGAGAGAGATCGATTTGAAGTTTGAGTTGATTATGGTTATGTTGTGATTTGTAATGGAATATATATTATTACTTGTTACTGTCATACGTCTACAAAACTGTAAAGTTTTTCTTAGCGCGGCAGCATTTTGTAGAAAATGTAGAAGATGATAGTATGTGGAGAAACAAAGTAGCAACTAGCCTAGATACAGTCCCTACCATCCCTCCTATCTCCTTTCCTTAATTCTAACAATCACCTAACCTTGCACTGTCTAATATATTCTTCACCTGATTTGGCCACGAATCCTTCCTCCCATCTTGAAGCATCATTAAAAATGCTTGTTTAGCTAGCCTATTATCTTCTATCGATGACACTCTTTCCTAATATTTAACCATATTAATTAGCCTATTCTGTCTCATACAATTTAGTCCTATATCCCCTCTCAGCACTAACCCATTAAACTTGTTATCAAGGCCTAACATACACTTACAAAACCTCAACTGCATTCTTTCTAAATTTACCCCCTTATCAAACCCCCAAAGCTCCGCCCCGTAACGCAAAGCCGATCTAACCCTAGCATTAAAAATATACTTTAGCAGTCCTACATCCCTAATTTCCTTAACACTACTTTTACTTAACATTCCTAGTAGTGTATTTCCCTTACTTTTTACCAAATTAAGCTTTTTCTTCCATTTCCATCTGACGATAGCCTACAACCTAAGTAATGAAATTCATCTACACGGTAGTGTCCTACCTTCATACGTAAACTGACACTGCAAATCCACCTGTTCCCCACTTTTCCTAAAAACCATAACCGCCAACTTCTTTACGTTTAATACTAGTTTCTTATTCTTGAATAAGAAGATGCTAGATCTAACAGTTGCTGCAAATGTTCTTTACTTTCCGCTACTAATGCTATGTCATCCGCAAAAAGTAATGCCATAACGCTTGCACTTGAAAGCTTAATTATTGGGGCACCTCTGCCTATCAAATGTTCTTCCAAATCATTAAAATACAATGAAAATAGCCTTGAGAAAATTGTACATACCTGCTTAACACCAAGTGTCCTCTTCACAACCCAAGAGAAATCCTTACCTACTCGTGCTACAGTCTTAACTATATTCTTATAGTTATTATAAAATTGGTTTTATAGTTATTATTATAGTTATTTATAGTTATTATATTTTATTGGTTTTATCCTTATATGAAATATCAGACAAATACATTAAAGTGATTAGCACTATGTAGGAGAATAATAATGCTGCGGTTAAGGAAGGAAATGAGGTTAGCAGCTGATTTTGTATTAAATCAAGAGTTAAGCAGGGTTATGTTCTATCCTCCTTTGTATGGATCATTTTGATGGACTTAGTCTTAAGGAGCACAGGAAAGGCCATAGGAGATCACGGAATCAAATGAGGAGGAAACACTCTCCTGGACTTAGATTATGCTGTTGATTTAAGCATATTAGATGAAAGTGTGAGCAAAATGAATAGACTTTTAGAGGTTTTGCGAGTTCAGGGTGCTAGAATAGGTTTGAAAATTAATGTTAACATGACTAATCACTAAGGCTAGGAATAGGTGGAGATGAAAATGTGACGTTGGGTAACGAAAAGATTGATCAGGTGGGCAGCTTCACTTACCTTGGTAGTATTATTAGTAAAGACGGTGGGAGAAGTGAAGATATTAAAAGTAGAATAGCCAAGGCTCAGGGTGTTTTTTACAGTTAAAAAAGTTTGGATGAATATAAAAGTCTGCAAACCAAGATTAGAATATTGGAAGGTGCAGTGATGACAGTGGTCAAATGTGACTGTAAAATATGGGCACTCCGAAAAGAAGATGAAGATTTACTAGACGTTTTCCAGAGAAATTGTCAACGGATTGTTCTGGGTACCCAGCTGACTGACCGTATTTCAAACAGTAAGCTGTACGAAAATGTGGTTTAATCTCACTTTCTAGGGCTACAATGAAAGAAAGGTTGAGATGGCTAGGGCACGTTCTGCGGATGAAGAATGACAGATTGCCGAAGATTGTCCTTTTCGGCCAACCGTCTAGGGCTAAACGGAAAGCAGGTCGTCCTCGTCTGGGGTGGGAGGATGTCATAAGGAAAGATTTAAAGGAAATGGGAACAATCCAAGAGGGTGTAAAGAGGGAGGCTTTGAATAGATTGGGATGGAGGAGGAGCTTGCGTAGCTGTGTTGGCCTCAGGCTGCTTGGTGCTGCAGTGAGTTGTTAGCAGTAATAGTAGTAGTAGCAGTATAATGCTATAATATTACCAAATACGCTTGGTAGTCCTAGTGCTAACAACAACTCTATCATTTAGCTTCTATCCACTCCATCAAACAATACTTTAAATCCAAAAATGCAACAAATAGCCTGTCGTCTTTTCTCCTAACTTGTTTCCTAATCATCCTTAATAAAATAAAAATCTGATCAATAGGACCTGCCTGTAAGTCTGATAGAGTTCTATTTTGGTCAATCCAACTATCTATCCTACGATATAATATCTTAGCGAAAACCTTACTAAGCACATTACTTACGCTTATACCTCTATAATTCCCATGGTCTAATCTATCCCCCTTTTTAAATAATGGCACCAGAAAATGTTCCTGCTATAACAGGCAGCAGCCACACCCGTCCCCTCTTCCAAAGCGCGGCTGGTACTCCATGTATACCTGAGGCCCACCCACCTCTCATTCCTTTCATTGTCTCCCAAACTTCACTTACCTAGATGGGAGCAATCAAATCAAAGTCATTTTCTTTCATTGGCTACTACAGGCTATCATTGGCTATCTACTACATCACAGATACCAGATCTACACTAAATATATTTTTTTATATATATATATATATATATATATATATATATATATATATATATATATATATATATATATATATATATATATATATATATATATATATATATATATATATATATATATATATATATATATACTTATAAGAGTCTCTCATATCTGAGACTGAGATGCAAAAAGCTCGTCAGTGTTGATCTAAATGCTTTTGATCTAAAGCCAACATAGCTGCACAAGATCCTTTTCCAACCCACTCTATTCAGAACTTCACTCTTTACTCTCTCCAAAAGAATACCCACTTTCTCCGAATCTTTTCTCATAACTTCCATATAACTTGAGAACAAACTGCTATTTGGTGGGCCTTTCTTGTTTGCAAACCTGTTATCCATAATCAAACAAACGTGATCTAACTATGTCAACATCACTTTCATTATACACCTAGATAGTAGAAAAAAAAATCGTGCGGCTTCTTGTTGATCTACAGTGGCTCAAACAGGTAACTAATACTATTCTTAGACAATTCCTCTTAAAACACATCGTACATTTTCCTCAACTTTTCGAATTTTTTTTAGTTTCAAAACCCTGCATGACAATTGTCATTACCGTGTCTTCTAGCATTCTATTCTTATTGAGACTTGATTATCCAATTTTTCGAAACTTTTTCCAACTATTAAAAAACATACCCTACCTTGATTACTAAACCTATCATATCTTCATTGAAATCATCTTTTTACTAGTAACGACAAAGTCATCAACTTGGTCAATTTTCTCATTTCCCACCAACATTAAATCGCTTGTTACATACTCAAATCAACTGCGTTGACTCGAACTTAAGCCACTTGTCTTCTAAACGTTGACGTTCAAGTGTAAAATCGCATCTTTTCAAAATATACATTACTGCGTATTTCAAAGATCGACAAATACCTTATTACGTTTATAATGTACATATGCACGTTTGAACAGGTTTCTCTTTGTACCTTGAGGTCTTTTGGTCATAATTTAATACACCTGAATAGGCCATATTTGTTCATTTAAACGTTAAGAGAAAAGGCACCAAACGGGCACTGATTCACTTTGGTCTGTCCGAACACAACAATGAATACCAATAAAAAATAAGAACGTGCAAATCCAAATAGAGTAAATCACAGAGGAGAACTGTAGCAATTTTGATTGTAAATTGATGCTGGAGAATTGGGACAGATACTCTTGTGAATGATCTTGGTCAGAATTATGGTTGGGAACGTCACAATTATGAGTAAGTAGGATGACTTAAGAGTTGGACAGATGTAGCGTTTTTCAAGCTCAAAAGGGTTTTATTTATTCAAAAAAGAGTGTATCTTACTCGAGCTTTTAAGTTAAGAATTTCTTCTCGGTTAACGCTTCTAGGCTAGAGAGCGTTCCTAGGCTGATTTACTTCAAGTTAAAGAGATTAATTTAAAATCTTGGAGTATTTTCAAAAGAAGATTCTTGGAACTACCTAGTGGCTTGGAGCTACTTAATGGCTTGATCAAGCAACGTTTTGTGTCTCTACTTTGGAAATTTGAAAAGAATAACGTTACTTTGTCTATGAAAAAGCCATCTTATCATTCGCCCGTGTACGCTCTTTTGACGCAGGAAGAAAACTTCGCGTCCATCGAGACTTTGAGTGAAGGTCGATATTAAGTATTTGGATATGAATTTACAATTTAAATCAAGAGAATGTGTATACCGCGTCCACTGTCAGCTTGATTTATAGCTCAATTTATAGAATACAAAGCTATGCAAACCTAAAAGGTATTATAAGGCAATATTCTACCTGTTTCAATGAATATAATATGAAAAAGTGCTTAGGTCCTTTTGGGCATTTTTTTTTTCACTCGGGTTCCGAAAAGACTTATAAGTTTGGCAGCGGAATCAAATATTCCTAACAACAATAGAATAACATTGCTCATTAGAAAATAGGTTTAGTCAGTTCAAAAGCCAGAAATAAAACTCCGACATTTGAACTTAAATAACACTAATGGAAAAGCGACTACCTGCTGGCAACATGGAAAGCATAGAGAACCACAAGCTAGAGGCCGACTTAGGTGAATAATTTCCTGTCCAGAAGGGGCACTAATAGCCATTTCGAAAGGTCTGGATGAGCCAAATAACTGTCGTGAGCAGCATCCACTTTCCTCCTTTGAATTGAAAAGTAGCTCTCCATTTGAGCCAAAAATTTCATATTTGTTTTGGCTCTCGTAGCTCAGCATAACTAAAATAAGTGTGACTAATAAAATGAGTGGGGATAAGTTCCTCAACTGAAAAAAACACGGTACTTCTACACGATACAGAAAGCAACAATCAAATTTGTGGAATGTGATTTTTCGATGCCCACAAGAAACTAGTCCCGCTACCACAGATCGACGATGCCTGAATCAAAACAAAGTCGCTAAAGGTTGACTTTTTGTCAAAATCCTTTAAGAAAGATTACTCAAACACAAGGGCCATTGAATTTGAATGAAAAGAATTTCTACAGAAATTTAAGACTTTAGCGTAAAGAGCAAAGGGGAAGTGAAAGACAGCCCCCCCTTCATTTACAGGATAATTTCTGTCCATTTTAACTTTTAATGTTGCCAGTTGCCTTTAGCTGATGAAGATTTTTTTAAAATTTAATTGTTGTCCAAAAACGACAATATTCTACATTACAATTATACGATAAATAAAAGTAAATGTATGTTTACTCAAGAAAAAGTAAATGTATGTTTAAAAAAAAAATTGACAGTTGACAGTTGTCAAGACACTTGGTGAACATTTGCAAAGCATTCTAAAAAAACATGTCCACTCTCATGAAAATCCAGATGAAATTCCAGTCTAGACTTATTTATAAGACAAATATAAATACCAGACGTAGAGATATTAGAATTAAAGTTTACATATTAAGTATTATAAACATAATGACAGATTCAACATTTGCTACAAAAACAAAACTTGCACACCCACGTAATTTAAATCTGGATCCATATTAATATGGATGTCTACACTTCCTTCTTTTCTTAAACCGTTTTCAAACACGTATAATCAAGCTATAAATCGAATCCAGAAAATAGTCCAACATCTAAACCGTTACTTGACACTGAAAAACTGTATATTCTTATCTGTACATTTTTTACTTTTCTTCAGTTTCACGGTGTTTTTCCAAGATTTCTTAGATATATTTCATCCTTTGTATTTGATCAGTCAGATTTCCAGCTTCGTAGCACTCAGAATATTTAAATTCTGCTTACTCTAAGAGCAAGACATGTTTTCAACGCTTTAGTTGCGTGTCATATCATAAAGAGTAAATATTCCTGATTCTGCTCGAGAATATCACTCGTTTAGCAAATTCAAAAGACTTACAAAAACATTTGTGTTTCCTAATAACTTTTTTGAATTAATTGTTATAAGCTCTATATATTGCTTGAGTTCCATTGGAGCCGGTTTATCAATCAGATTTAATACTTTCAAATAGCTGAAGTTCTCTCTACTCTTTTTTCTCTCTACTCTTTCCTGCCTCCCCTCTCTTTCTCCCTCTCCTTTTTATTTTTGTATTGTTTGAGAGTCAAGTGCTTAAACAGTACTTGTATGGTCTTTGCAGGCCATGGACCTTTTGTAGGGATCGGTTTTGTGTTGAATGTCTTTTGTTGGTTTTTGTTGTTGGAACATATTTTACCTTATCTCCTTACATTAATACAAACTGCTTGTGATCCCAGCCAATCTGGAATATTTTCTGGAATCTTAAAATTTCTTTTCAACCTAAAGTACCATATTGCGCTAACACCAAAATAAAAAATAGATCTTCATACTTGGCCATCATGCCATAGCCATGAAACTCATTTTCTTTCTTACAAAGCGGCATCTAGGATTTGAATTTCAGAGCAAATCGGAGACTAAAATTGAATTTACCAATAATTTCTTAGACTACACTGCCTTTCCATTTAAGAAAAATTAAGCAAGAAAAAGCGGGTTTTTAGTTTCAACAAACTAGTGAAGAAAAAATAAAAACAAAACAACACTTTAATTAAAAACATATTCCGATCATTTCGGCCCCATGTCTGGGAGCCTTTCTCAAGCGGAAAAATTTTTTTTGAAAAAATAACACACAAAAAAACACGACAACTAAACACACGAAGAAGAAGAAAAAAACAAATAAATAAGAACAATGTTTATAGTGTGAGCTGTTCTTATTTATATATTTTTTTCTTCTTCATGTGTTTAGTTGCCGTGGTTTTTTTTTGTGTGTTTCATTTTTTCAGAACAATTTTTGTTTTGTTTTGTTCGTTATGTTTTAATATAATTTTAATATTCGGAATATTTTTTTTTAATTAAAGTGTTGTTTTGTTTTTATTTTTTGTTCACTGCTTTGTTGAAATTAAAAACCCGTTTTTCTTGCTTAATTTACCAATTTAATTTTCTTCTAGAAATTCACAAACTAACCAATTTTATAAACTGTATTGTCACGCGTTACGTTAAAGCATCAGGATTTTTTTCTAAAATAAACATATAATTTATTTTCTTACCTTCCAACAATTCCTTTTTTTGAGCGATTTTCAACTCTGAAATTGACGATAAAAAGGAGAGATTCATTGTTGAGGCGCCACTAGGGTTTTGCCCATTGTGCTGTCCTAAAAAAAAAAAAAAAAAAAAAAAAAAAAAAATCAACAATGCGTGTTTTAGCTATGCCAATTTTAGCACCCGAATTCACCCTATCTTTCGGAAGACTCTTTACTATTTGCCAAGAGTAAGGATTATCTTCCAAAACAGCACCATACAGCTTCCTTAAAAAAAATATGTTTTTTTTTTTAAAGCCCAACAATCCTAGATTTTTGACCAAAAAACTCACTTTGGAAACATCAGGTCGATCCGTCGGAGACACACTATAAGTTCATTACCCGAAAATTTTAGCTCAATTTCTCTAAGCCAGCAACCATATCTAAAAGTTTTCCGACAAACAAGGCAAAGGCGTAGGGAGGGGGCTTTTCATCCTACGATGCAAAAAAATCTTTTAAAATACAAATCATGGTTTTTCTGTTTTGACAGAATAGCCCCTTCTTTCCTCCAATCATGAAGTTCCGTATGTATGTCAGAGATAACAAATTAAGCCTTAAATTTCAGGCTTAGAAAAATAGTCCTTTTTTTCGTTTTTAAAGTATTTCAACAAGCTGATTTTTTAATTTAAACATTGAAGCGGTGAGTAATTGAGATTTGCTGAAAACGATAATCAGGTAAAATTCAACTATGGTCTTGCATTTTAATAAGAAAAATACTGAGATTAAAAAAACACGAAGAGCATTACAACCTGAATTCTTCTAAATAGTCTTGAATACAAATAACTTTCTTTTAATTACTTTTGTCATAGTATTTACGCAACAGTTTAGGCTTACGTAAAGATTGATGTGTCTTCCTTGTTTTGTTTTTCTTCTTGGCCCCAGCCCTATCTTATGTACCAGATGATCTTAGAAAGAAAGAGAAGCCTCATTCGATTTCAAGTTCGAAGATCTATTGTCCTTATTGTAGTGCAAAAAGGATTAAAGGACATTTGACCACTTCGCTTGGATTTTTTGAGCCTCAGTGGAATCATATGGCCCCACGCTCAAAATTCAACAAAAACATTGAAATCAAAATGGTCGATAAACTCTATAATATACCTCCATGGCAAAACGACGCATCCACGATGAATACAAGGGTGACAAATTAGGCAGAAACAATTTGAAAACAGAGGTAATATGAATATTTTGGTAGAAAATAGATTCTCTACACCTTGTTGAAGTCAGAATCCTGCAAGAATTTCAAATTTGTGATGGGGATGGGTTGTGGCTATCAGGCCCGTGTCTTAAGGTTTTGACATTTTTGTGATTGACTAAAGAAATTTTTTTCAAAACAACCTTTTTTCAGAGCAAATAATGAGTAATGTCAAAACCCGAAAAGAGCACATATGAAGTCATATAATAACCACAAGTAAAAACGGACACAAACTATTAAGAATTAAAGTTAGAAAGAACCGAAATCAACATGAACATCAAGTCCAATCTAAAATTAGTAGACATCATTACAAGTAAGAACAAGCCTACCATTCCCTCAAACCTCCCAAAAGCTTCGGTGTCACTTAATTTGCGTTTTATGTTACCTAGCTTATCTTTTTACATTATAATTCTGCAAAATCAAACACTTCTCAAACACACAGGAATCATTTCCCTGGTCAATCGTTATAAATTAAACAATAAATTCAGTTTCTCCATTCTAATATATATTATTTAGCATTTATTATGTTTTATTGGTCCAGTTCATGGACTAGGGCCATTTTGATCTGGAACTCTTTTGGTGCTTAGAAAGCTTCTTAAGCTATATTAAATATCCCGAAGATTTGGGCCCACCGAGGAAAATTATTTCAGAACAGTTACAAACGTTTGGCAAATTTTTGTTTTGCGCTGAAGTTCGATTGGCACTGAGATCATGCTCTGCAAGTTTTAAGCCAATTTTACATCAAAGTCTGATCCAATTATATTCATTAAATCATTGGAGAAGCCTAGGGCAGCTTCTTTAACAAGGAGCGAGATGCCCACCTTTTCCACTAACAATGTAAATGTGAAGAATGGACCAGCTGTAAATCTGCGTTTTTTACTCTTGGAAATGCATGGGTTATGTTCCCTAGAGCAGCGGTGGGGGAACCGGAGTAAATTACCCCAAATGGGGTAAAAATTTAAATTTTGGAGGTAGAAATGAATCTTTAGTAAAAAGTATATGTTTTTTTTTATTTGCTATTTTATAAACCTGTTAGTATGTTTTTCAACTTAAACAATTTAGCGACATATGCAGGCCACATCATATCACTCCCCACCACTGGAGAGCTCTCGAGTTAGATCTTTGCGCAGTAAAGCACAGCCCTGGCTACCTGCTCAGTCTGTGCCCTACCGTCAGGATACAAATACATTGACGAGTCAGAGAGCCAGTTTTACTAGTTAGTTGCTGACAACATCACCATTTTATCATTAATCATCAATATATCGATAAAGATTATCCACAATTTTAAAATTTAATTCAAGTGTTTTAATTATTATTTTCTGGCCCCTTCAGATGGCAGCAAATAGAAAAAGAACATACCAATACGAATTCCTTGATAATGGTTTTACACAATTAGAAGACAATGGTATGATGAAACCACAGTGTGTTGTGTGTATGAAGATACTGACTTTAGAATCTTTAAAAAAAACTCAGTTGAAGAAATATTCAGACAATTTGCACTCACACCTGTCTTCCAAACCGCGAGAATACTTTGCAAATTTATAAATATCTGTTAAAAGACAAGGATTGAAGAGCAACTTCTTTGGTATATGATCAGCGTTCAGCATCAAGGACAAGTATTGAAGTAGAGCCTGGTTGATAGCTCGAAATAAGAAACCATACACTATTGGTGAAGATTTGGTTAAACCAGCTGCTTTAAAAACGGCAGAGATTATGTGTGGTCAAAAAGAAGCGAAGAAACTGAATTCAGTACCCTTGTCTGCAAGAATTGTGAAGAAAACAAATTTCTATATTAACAGAAAATGTGAAGGAACAGGTTATTTTCACATTAAAACAGGCTAAATATTTTGCTACTCAGCTTGACGAGACAGCTGATTTTAGGAGTAATTCACAGTTAATAGTATATGTTCACTACAAAGGTGCAGATAATTTTAAGAGGCTGTTAAAAACAGCATAATTTTGCTGTTTTAATCCCTTCTCGAATTGAGATTTTGTGGAATTGATATCTGTAATTATGTAAATGAACACTTCAATGTGCAAAGTTAAATATCGAACATGAAACAACATAATTTCTCCGAAACGTGAAGGAAGAACGTTTTCAATTATTCTTTTTTTTCTAATTTTTTCAATTCTAATTTTTGTTTGTACCACCATTATTATGATTATAATTTATTGCAGTACCTCAAAATGTCTCAATAGCACCCCAACAGGCTATAATTTGTTATATATATTACTTATATTACAATCATTACCGTTATGTATTACTAATACTAGGTATTACATTTACAGGCAACGTCACAAGAATAGCAAAGAGAAGATACAACGAAAAACTTATTACTTTTCTCTGACCAAAACTGTAACCGTTTCCAACCACAAGCCTCAACCTCTTACTTCAAGTAGTTTGGCTTGGAGAGAATTTTGCCGTAATATTCATGCATACTATGTACTTTATGGGGTTTAGGATCAACAGAAACAATCAGGAGATTCCAGTAAACTTCAAAATGCTGTTTCAGCTCTGATGAGAAGAAGTTTAGTAAAGGAATAAATATAAAAGTTCTATATTGAGCAAGCTCAATAATCCGGATAAGGATTGTTCAGATGCAAACTCTTTCCATTTTTTTTTAAGAAGTCATTTCAAGTAGAAGGGGAAGTAGGGGAAGCAATCCCTAATATTTCCACTTTTCTAGAGGGACAATATTCATGCGTTTCCAAGCAAAAGACTTATAGCAGTTCCAGTATACGTGTCACTGACACTAACAGATACGACTTCGACATGCGAAACATTCCTAACCAACTACCGAAAATATAATGCTTGCGCTTATTTTTCCGATAAAAACAGTTGAAATTCACCGCAATTGCAATTCGACCGGTCTGAATCAATGGAGAAACACATGTAGTATTTGTGGTCACATAAATAAGATACTTCGTCTGAATTATGTCAAAACGTCTTCCCCCTAGTCATAGAAGAGCTGGAAAGTTATCACCTTTGAGATAATTCTGGGAGCACAATTTACATAAATCAGAGTACTTTCGCAGCCTAAAGGGATAGTTGTGGCCTCCCACAAAGTATTATAACTTCAGCAATTGCCTCCGATGTCTGGCAGTTCTTCTCGAACCTGCGTTTTTCTTGCAGCTTCTAAATGATAGATTATGTTAACTGTTTTTTCCTTAATGGCAAAATGAAGTTGTCTGTGATGACAATACACTTTTTGTGGAAATATGATTGTTGATGCCTTTTGCAACACTAAATTAGAGATAGTCCAAAAAGTAGGCGAGAGCCCAGTTTTTATGCTCAGTTTTTGAGGAAATTACGTGTCAGATATGAAATTCCATGGAAAGGGATTTCAAACAAAGCAGCATTCTTCCCTGCATTCAACAATTCAGAATTTGCATTACTGAGGTGTACACCTCTTTCAAACCACGATTATTTCAAAACTGCTAATGCTTAAGTTTTAGCATTAATCTAAGACTAAACTTAAGCAATATCACATATCAACGACTAAATCAATAATAAAATACAGACGGAAGAGAAGCTTGAAAGACAGTGTAGTACCCACGACAGTAGTGGAATTTATCATCTTTTAAAAAAGATTTGAGAATAAATTTTATGACGACGCTGATGGTGATGGTGATCGCCGAGATGGAGGTGGATTTGAAGTAAGAGATATGACAATAAAATTGATAGAGCTCATTGAGAGGATATTGAAAGGAATGGGAGGTGGTAGTTTTAAAGTGGTGACTACTGGATACGAATACTATCGTCGCTATTATTAATCCATAATAAAATTAAAAGTTAAATAAGAACAAAGAATAAATTTTGAAGAATAGTTAAAAGTTAAAAGAAGAGTAAAGCACAATTTTGTAACTAAAAAAAAGCAGAATCAGCTCACTTAAAAAATCAAATTTAAAACTGGCAGAAAATACGACAAATAAGGACAGAAGTGCCACACCTTCAAATCCACACAAGTCACAGTGTCACTTGTGCTTTACTGAAAACAAGATACATTTCAAACCTTGTTGATTTTTGCCTGGTAACATTCAAAACATCAAAATATTATTGAAACTTCCAACAACAAAAAATCCTTCTCGATATAGATACACTTATGAAAATCAATTAAGTGTTATTATTTTTAATCAAACAAACATTTTTCATTAACGTTTTCTTCATTTGAAACTTAAGGAAAATTGATAGTTAAATAAAACTTTCAGACACATCAACTAATAATACTAGAAGCCATCTGTTTAGTAATCAGTAAAGTAGAGATAATACTTTTAATTTCTAAGAAATTCAGTCCTGGCACTAAATTTATTTTTACAATCTCATCAGCTTGGAGTATTAATAAAATTGTCAGGAACAGTAATTAGTAATACTTCAAACAGTAAATTTAGTTTTCAGTAAAGAAAAATGCAAAATGCCTTCAGGCAGGACCGTATTTTACATTGCCTTCAGGCCAGATTAAAGCAGCAGTGGAGTGCACCTGTCACTTTGACGACAAATCACATCAATCTAGTTTTTTTTAAGAAAAAAAAAAACGCTCAGTGATAATTTATTGCGCCCCTGTGCCCGGGCCTAGTGGACCTATTGGTAAATCCAGGCCTGCCTTAAAGGGACAAATTTGTGGTAATTTGCTTAAGTCTGACTTCCTCATTTATGAAAATTTCTGTACGTCTTGGGTTTTATTCGTGTTTTCATAATAATTTGTCTGTTTGTTTTAAATTTGGTTGTTTATATGGGTTCATTTCTCCTCTTTTTCAATTTAGTATCACTCTTTACTTTTGGTTAAAACTTTGTTTTAAAATTTAGCATTATGTTCAAGGTTAAAATCCATGTAGTATTTACAAGGCAAATTCGGCGATATTAAACTTTTTGCACAACAATATGGCGAACACACGTAGTCAATGGAGTATTAACGTTTCACTATATACACATTATAACTATAGTACACTTGTCATGGATTTAAAAAAAATTCACCAACATTTTTTTTTTTGAATCCTCCCCCTTAAACTTTCAATCATAAAAACTCATGATATTTTAAAGGAAAGAGTGAGCAGGCATGGATGCCCCATTCCCTCTCCCTTAAAAACTGCGTAATAAGTTACGTTCTATTTATGGACTTCTAAGGGCGGATAATTTTTTAACCATCATTTAAACATTCCGATACGAGTTCTAACAACTTTTCTCAGTTTTATACCTCTAAGCACAAATAATTTCTAATGAAATCAGAATATTGAAAAACGTGCCATAAGGACTTAGAGAAAAAGTCTTAAACAAAAGTAACATTAATCAAAATGTAAAATCATGTGTATGCTATCCTTTAGCTACTTAATGTTTTCTCAAATATATGAAATTTCTGTTTATACATATAGGCGACATATATACATGCGCATCTTAAAGCCAATAACACAATATATAAAAGAAGTAACTGAAACAATTGTAGAAAAACTTAAGGGCCTCTAAAGTTTTTAGAATATAATTGTTTATTGCTGCTATCATACTACTTACTTGTACTTGCAGCAGGACCAGACGTTTTCCACCTCACCTGAAATCTGAAACTCAAACGTTATGTGGGAATTTATTTAATAGTAAGCCCCCAGACTCATGGTAGCTGAGCTTGAAGATTCACACCACTACCCATCCCAAGCCAAAGGATTGGTTACACTTGGATTTGAACCCCTGTTACAAATGAAATTGTATTACAAATGCAACCTGCACCATATCAGCAATATTGCAGAGAAGAAATTGATTGAAGGATTCCTAGTAGCAGCTCATCATTACTGCAGTCTCCCCTCCCCTTAAATTCGACAGTTAATTACATCTAAAAAAGAAAACATCCTAATCCACCCTTCAAAATACCACATAATAGATAAGTCTGCAGTGTATTTGGAAAATTAGAATCCCTTCAATTTCTATTACTACTAGTAGACAGGTGGCAAACTCATGAAACCAAATTCAAATGTAAATAACAGCTAATTTTAACTTAAAAAATATTCTTCACCAAATCCTTCTATAGAAAACAAATTAGTTGAAACACTTGTATCAATAGCCCAATGGTTGATCTTCTGGTGTTATAGCCTAGTCTTAAGGTCTCTAAGAAAAGTACAATTACCTTCTGTAGAACCTTGATCATTATATAATTATACATAATCAAAACTGTATGATGTTTAGCATATTTAGATGCGCTTCAAAATTTCAGTATTATCCCACTAGAACTTACAACAGTCATAATCTTGTTAATGGGCATAATTGTTTTCAGTCATAAAGAAAAACTAAAAGAAACTATACTAATGTACTTTAAAATATATATTCACCTGGGGTATGCACTGGTTGATTTATAACTGGCTGGACAGGTGGATAATACCCAGTAGGTGGTGCTGCATATGTAGGAGCGTAAGCAATAGGACCTACAGACGGATCAGCTGCACTACCTGAATACATTGTTGGGGTATAAGTTGTTGCCATATAAGGATGTGGCATAGGCATTGGCTGGTAGCCAACAGTAATTTGCGGATTGGGTAACCCATTTTGAGACATGAAACCCATCCGTTGGTAGTCATAGCTTTGGTTTTCTTGATAGGGTGGCGGAAAACTTTTATTCAACTCCATTTTTGGCTACTGATGCTAAAATGTAATATAGCAGGTATACAAATTTTAATTATTAAATAAATAATTAAAAATAAAACTCTAAGTTGTTGGGTAAGTTGGTATTGCTGGCAAGAACGATATAAGGTAAAATGAAGTTTGAAATCTTAGAGTCTCAACCAAATTTTGTTCTCACTATATGTTTGATGCTATATAGGTTTTGCATTGTTCTGAAACTTGACTAGTTTCTAGAACTGCAGGGAAAAACTAATAATAACTGGAAAAAAAAATACCCAACTTCTATCCTAGTTTTTCACTATCAATTGCAGAAGACCCCAAAAGTTATTCAGTAAAGCTGTAGCGGCACGTTAGCGACAGAAGAACCACTGCCATTTCTCCTTTCATTAGGGAACAGTCTACTAAGCAATAGAAACTGTAGAATGCTTTGCAAGTCACCACAGCCTAGTAAAGAGCAAAGACAACCCATAGTGAGCAAAAGTTTGAGAATGTATTTAGTTTAAGACTGTTGAAAAGTTTAAGACTGCCTAGTGAGAAAAAAGAGCCATCAGTAGCTGACTCAGAAATGCTAACTTTCATTTCAATTAATCATAATAGTAAATGTTATCTAAAAACACATTTAAAGGCATTTTGGAAGAGCCCCGAAATCACCATTGTCAAACCATACACAGGACACTTACAACCCCCCTTCCCTACTTAAACAACAAGGATTTTTTTTTTTTTTTGCATGGATAGTACTGATTTGTCCCCTTTTTTCTGCTTTATGTTTCTTATCTAGTGCTAGCAGAACAATAGAACATCACAGAGAGCTGCTTACTAGACCATTTAAAGGCTAATTTTTATATCTAGTTAATTTGAATAAATTTGACTTGATAACACAATCACAGAACCATATGGCACCCAAAAAGTGCACTTTGGGTTGATTCTCTATTTTTATACTCAAAAATATCAAAAAAGGCCTTTGTTAATGAAAAGACTACAAAAAGGGTATATTTCAAAACCAAGGTAGGGGGCAAGAAACTAGGGGGGGGGTACAGGTACCCCACCCCCTCAATTGCTGTAAATAGAGCTAGCATGCAGGCAACATTTTTGAGAGATGTTTAAAAGCCCAATGTAAAAGTATTGACCATTTCAGCATACTGTTTGACAATTGATAGTTGAAAAGAGGATTAAAAATCTGCATCAAGTGATAATAAAGCTTGATAGTCTTTGTTATCTTATTTCTTCGTTTTCCACCATGTAATAAATGCATAATCTGAAACAGCAAATATTATAACACAACTCTTATGGAAAAAAGTTTTAGTCTAATGGTAATAGCTATGCCTTGTGGCCATGTTAACACGTTTGAATCTTGATGGAACAGTTTGTTTGAAATAAATATTCTCTATCAATTACCAATTTAAGTTTGTGTTTTAACAATTCATCCCTGGCCCCCCTCTAATAGTCCCATATAGCCCTAGGATACACAAAGAAATTAACCAGAAAAATGATGAGATTCTTATTTTATAATGTGCAGCAAGCACCAATGAATCATATTTTCTTGTTTTTTCCCATTTTCATTTATGTTTTTCAATAATTTTTCATTAATAAAATCCCGCTCAGAATTATCAAATTTAAAATAAAATAGCAACCATTGTTTTCATTTTTGAGATGCATTCCATGACTTCTGTAAATTTTACTTATATGCTTGCATTATTTGTATAAAAAGCAACAATTTCTTTCATAAAAAGCAAAGAAAAGGGTTTCATTACCACATCTAACAGATGTTGAATATCTGGGCATGAAAACAGAGTTATTTCCTTTCATTAATTTTACCCTTCTGAAGCAGATGTTCAACAGCGCTTTGGACCATTAAGTATTCCCAGACAGTATGTATTGTGAAACTTGTGAAGGCAAATGCTATTTGGTCAATCTAAAAATGCATTAAGATGTCAAAGAACTTTCACTACCTTCTCTAATAGAAGAAATACAAAACAATCATTAAGAGTCAAATTCAGAAAGGAACTTGGTGCTATAGATCAAACCTTTCTTTAGGGTGTGCAACACTTTTGTGGCATAACATCCCCAAAAGGAGGGAACACAATTTAGTTTATGTTGGATGAACTTGAATTGAGTGAACCAAGTACAATAGTTTGGTGTAATTTTTTTCCATGAGGTTTGCCGGAACTTTGTTGATGCAAAGGTGAGAACAGCTCACTTAAGAGAACAGCTGCTGGTGAAAAAATCTTACAATCCATGACTTCTGTACTGTACCAAAAACTGGAAAGCTGGGAGAACTCCCTCCCATGGCCACAATGCAGATGTGTGTGAAACCCCACAAGAAAGCAAAACCAGCAGCTACACTGCCAACTCGAATGCATCAGAGACCACTTTCAGTAGAACAGATGAGGACCTAGGCCACCCAAGTAAAAGGACCAATAACCAGAGTAAGAAACACTACAAACCAGCAAGTCCAGATTTTTCCGCTCTGACTACTAACATTGATCAACTTCCTAATACATTAAATGATTTGAAATCTGTTATTTATTCTAAGGACTACTACATGGACCCATTGACTGAAGTTTGAACCAAGTCTAGTACTAACAGGCTAAAAGATTCACAAGTTAAGATTCTGTGCTTTGGAGTTGTATCTAACCTACAGTCCCTTGAATACAGGTATGGTATATTAGCATTATGTAAGACGTATTGTAATTATATGGTCATTAGTTTTCCTCAGTAACTCACAATTTGACAAATTTGTGTTGTTTGACCTGTGTGAGTGTAATAATGAAGTAATAAACAGAATAGGATGCATTTAAAGAAGTACATCTGCCCCAGATTGCTAAGAAACCAAGCAGACTATAGCAACAGTGCTGAATAGAGCAACTTTTAATTACACAGGGAACCTGGTTATAGTAGATGATTTTAACTTCAAAGGCATCACATGGATAGAGAGATGCCATTCTGTACCTGTACTTACTATTTACAGGTCTTCACAATTTGAATCTCTACCAGATTGTTGGTCAACCAACTAGAAGTCAACTTTTCCTCAGACTGAATCTACTGTACCTAGTGCTCCTATAGAATAAAGACCAGCTACAGAATATAAACTATCTATCCCCTTTATGAAAGAGCAACCATTTAATCCTAGAAGTACACCATACTCTTTTGTAAAATACAAAATGATTACATAAAGAAAACTTGTGTAGATTATAGGGTGACTAGAAAAGAGCTAGAAGCTATAGTCTGGTTTCTTCTACTTCAAGGGGGTGGCAACCAACAATGGGCTAACTTAAGAGATAAGCTAGATACACTTCAGAAAAAGCATGAATCAGTGAAGTTTATGCCAAAGCCCAAAACACTACCTTTCATGCAGTACTGGAGAAAATAAAGGGGGGAAAGAGTAACATTATCAAACATCTGCAAAAGCTCTAAATAAACTAAGACAGCAAGACAAAAACTCACTTGCTGATGAAAGTAAAAAAAAAACCAAAGAAATTCTGGAAGCATGCATCCAGTAAAGATCCCAGCAGACAGTCAGTAAAAAAAACTCTGTGTGGATGATGGCAGGGAGGTAAATAGCTTGAAGGATACTGCTGAGCTTCTCAACAAGTAATTGGCATTCGTTTTTACCAGTGAACCAGATGGTCTTCTCCCTCACAGTCCATCCCATGACAGTTCAATATATTGAAGTACAGTGTCCTTTGCTTTGGTAGCAATAACCCTCATTGTCAGTACACCATGTCTGGTTCCAACACAATATTAAATTCAGTAGTTAAGACAAGTCCCAAAGAAAGAGATCTAGGACTACCAATAGACAAACAACTAAAGTTCTCTGGTCACTGGCAAAAAGCAGTCTCAAGAGCAAAATTTAAGCCTTGGTCTCCTTAAATGCACTATGACTAGCTGTTCCTGCAAAGTTTTTTTTAAGACTCTATATGGCTATAGTCAAACCTGTATTGGATTTTGGTGCATATCTCACCTCCCCTTCCTGTAAGAATTATACTGGCCTGATTGAGGGAGTTCAGGGGCAAGCCATACAGTGCATAGCTGGCCTACATGATCTCCCTTATAACAAGAGACTTGAGCACCAGCAGCTTCTAACACTTGCTTTCAGATGCTGCTGTGGTGACATGATGCTGGTCTATAAGTATAATGCTCAACCAAATAGCCTCCTCTTTAACAAATAGTCAAGCCAGTAACATACAAGAGGTATGTCACATAAGCTGTCAAAACACCTGGTTACTATATGAATGCAGCTACATTGCTTCTCTAAGCATGCTATCAACAACTGAAATTGACTTCAATCTAGAACAGTGATTGTGCCCACAGTTGTATCCTTTAAGTATGTATGTATCTATGTATCAACTTATTGCCTGTCTTGACAAAGAAGGAATTGACAAATTATTGACCAGACTTAACACAGAAAGGAATCATAAGTCATAAAAATATGAGTGGGGCCCCATCCCTTTCAATTACCCACTGATGCCAATATCACCATAAGAGTGACTTATTCAGAGGCTGATGCTGAGTGTCATACCTAACCATCTTGCTATTCTATCCAAAATTGATGTTGTGTGGTGGTGTTGGCTTTAAACTGCTGAAGAATGGCCACCACAGGTCATAGGTCACCATTACCAAGTGGGCTTAAATTGCAGATCTCTCTTACAGTGTGTCACTGGGTACTAAAAAAGTGATGAAATTTCCATCCTTAACACAGAGCTCAACAGATCTAGTACAGACCTTAATATTGCTCTGCAGTAAAAATTAAGGTAGTAGGCAATGGGTAGTAGTTGAAATAGATAAACAAATTGATACAAAAAAATGTAACAGAGGACAACTTATAGAAGGACAGTGGGGGAGCATAGAGCAGGAAAGCAAACAATTTTTCACTGTACCAGGGCCAGAGCACTCATCAGAGACACTTCTTAAAAAGATAAAATATTGCTTCCAAGCACAACAACAATCACATCTGACTGCTGGAGAGCTTATAGTAGGGTAAGTTAAATAATATTGGATATATCCATCAGAGTGTGAATCATTGAGTGAATTTTGTAGACCTAGCCTCTAGAGCTTCCACCTAAGATATTGAGCAATTGTAGCAAGATGTACATTTATGCATACTAAACTATGAAAATAATGGTTACCATTGTATTCTAAATTTGATGATTCTGGAAAGGATTTTGTTAATAAAAAATGATTGAAAATAAAGATGAAAATGGGGGAAAATGATGAAAATTGATTCTTGGTACATATTTTACAGTATGAATTCCATCATTTTTGGTTAGATTTTTGTTCTATAGCCTAGGACTTTATGAGACCAATAGGGGATTGGGGCTAGGTATAATTTGTCAAAAACACAAACAAAACTATAACACAAACATAAAATTGGCAATATTAAAATGTGTCACTTTTATTCCAGGATCCCACTATGTTCCTTTTATTTGCATTACCCCTTTATTGTTTACAGCAATTAAGTGGTTTAGGCTATGAAGCCTAAGTAAATTGCTTTGACATTGGAATTTATCCTATTAAACTGACACTTCCATAGGCTCTGTAATGTAAGCTTTTATACACATTATTTAACTCTAAAAAACATAGAGGAAGAAACATTCTCTATAATACATTTTTGTCTAACAGAAGGGAAGGCTCTAGAAAAGCAAATAGAATCCATTTTTTTTTATTTTGACTCTAGCTGTGATGAAGAGTTTGTTCTGTTGGCTGTTTTCCTGGCTGAAAAGGAACAGAAGCTAAAAAGAAGAGTAGCCCAAGCTAATAGTAATCTAGGTAGGCTAGGTTAAAGGAGGCTTGCCTTCACAAAGTCTACTATTAAAAATCTAAGCAATTGATATAATGCAAAGTTGAATTTTTTCAACTTTATAATCAGCTTATGTCACAAAGCTTAAATAGTTTACACTACAGAGCTTATGGGGCTTACAGATTAAACAGTATTAAAGCCCTAGACCTACTTAGGCAATCTGAAACAAGCATAATGCAACAAAATCAAATCCCTTAAAGATAGACTAATTCTCCTCTTCCTCATTAAAACTTACAGATATACTAATTGGACAGGTTTTATAACCAGATAATGATAAGGAAAAAGGACACTAATAGGAATTCATTTGCATAGAAGCATTGAGCTGGAGCAGTCAATTATAAATTCCAGTTAAAATTGACAGTAACTGCAAAGAAGTAATGTAATATGATGAAATCATTTTGGAATTTGTATTTTTTTTTATGTGTTTGTGCACATGGAATTTTAATGAGAAGAGAAATGACAAGTGCAACAGCACAAACACATAAAAAAAATATAGCAATGGTTAGTTTACATATTTAATATATGCTATACTTTACCCCCCCCCCCTGATGTGCAAATATATAGCCCAATTTGTTTCTAAACTATTACAGATTTGTAATGACCCCATATATAGGTCATTTGTAAGAGGTCAAAAAGTGCTTAAATCTGAATTTCTGGTAGAAGGAATTATTATATTTGTAAAGAGCATAAAAAAAGGCATCAAGTGGTATATTCACTTTATATCAAAGCCAGTAACACTGTTTGCTCTAATTTTACCAAAAATATTGTCTACAAATTCCAATTGAGCTTACTCAATTCCATCCTTACTCAAAGTTCTCAACTCCATTTTTCTCCCTCCTTTCCATTGTATAAAGTTCAACATGTTACCAGAACCATTGATCTTGGCTAATTTTGGAGCAATAAACTCATAAACTCATTAATATGGCTAAAAATTTTACTCAAATAACAGGAATTGCATTTTCAGAACTAAAGACAGAAAAAAAAGCAACTAGTAACTGAAAATTAAGGTAAAATGCTGTTTTGTCAAAATTTCAGTAGGTGTAGACCTATCATGTAGGCAAATTTTGGGGCCCTCTAGAGGGAGAAGGAGTGGAGGTGGGTACTTTAAAATACTTTCCCAGGACATACTTTGGTCTGTAGACCCATCCCTGAAAGTTTCATTTTCCTAACCTAAACCCTTTCCAAGATAGCAAGAAGTCAATTAACTAGAATTTTACCAATTCCTGTTATTCGAGTAGAATTTTGAGCCATATCACTGGTTTTTTTTTTCAAAATTTAGGAAATGGTATTTGCATATCTTTAAAACTTCATAAAATGGAATTGAGCAAAGCTATGAAGCTGAAAACAATTTTGTTGTACTTCAATAAAGCAGAAGACTTATTTTGCAAGATTTCACTTTTATAACACACATATTTTTAAAGGTCATCAAAGGTCAGGGCCCTCTAGAGGGAGAAGGAGTGAATGTAGCTGCTTCAAAATACCTTCCCAGGACATACTTTAGTCTGTAGATTCATCCCTGAAAGTTTCATTTTCCTAACCTAAACCCTTTCTGAGATAGCAAGAAGTCAATTGACTAGAATTTTACCGAAAATATGATCAACTCAGTTTTCATATAGGGCCTAAGTTTTGACTAGACATTTGGTTAGGCCTATAAGAGTTTCCAGAGTAGGGAATTCCAAAATTAACCTTGTGACCAGAGATTTGGGTAGAAGGTAATAACGTTAAAATACAAAGTCAAATCTCTTCTGCTCAAAATTGGGTGGACTGTTATTTTTTCTTAAGATTATAGTATGTTTGTTTATTATTGTTGCAAAAGTAATTGCTGCTATTGAAGCAATCTTATCATCTTCTGTTTCTTCTTAAATTAAAATTCATATTTGAAATACAAGCAGCATTTTGTTAATATGTCTCATATCAAGCTCAATAGTTCACAAAACTGTCTCCTATGGCTTATTTAGAACAAATACATTTTTATTTTAAATTTCGAACCAACAAAAAAATTCAGAAACCGAAGGTTTGCTCCCAAAATTAAAAAAAACGATTGCTAGTTACAAACATTCTGTTTTATAATGCTACTTTTTATAATTAGGGCACATCGAAAGAGAGCAAGCAACCGGATTAAAATCTTACTAAGTATTTGTGGTTCAACGAAATCATATAGGTCTCTTTTGAAATTTTTCTTGATCACGCTAATTAGCGTTTCTACATAGTCTGACAAATTTATCTTAGAGAGTAGGAGTTGGTAAATATAGTCATGAGAGGATAACTTGCTTTTGGCAGTTATACGAATATGTTGCTGCAGCAACACTTTGGTTTTTGTGCCATTTTTTCTTTTATGCCACCGATTTCAGTTAATTGCAAGAAAGTGGTGTGGGTCTCAGCTATGTAGTTTCTACGGCAGTATTATACGTACATGACTTTACATTTGGAGAGCTGCATATATTTCTTGACTGGCCAAAAAACGGCAATTTTCGCCTGTTCTTCAGAAGAACTCGACAATATGAGAGTTGAAGTGGAAATTTTCAGCCTATGTCAGAGGAAATTATATGGAGTCTTTCAGCCAAGCTTTTGTTTGTTCATTAAGCCAGTCTTACCGACATGTCCCAATGTAATTTGTTTATTATACACAATAAAAACAAAAAGAAAGTAATGCTGCAAAATTGCAAACTAAATAGGAAGTTTTTTAATTATAACGCTCAACGCATAAATGCAACTTAGAACGATAGGCAATTCCTTTCTTTTATGTATCTATTGCAGGCTATTTTCTTCTGTTACAGCAGCTCCGACGGAAAACGACATTTCATAAAAACCCAAGGAAATTCGGTTTTTATTTTATGTTCTGATGTCATTCTAGTCTTATTTATGCAGCCCTTTTATTCTTCTTTCCTTATACTTTGTCAAAGGACTTCACTTGTCCGTTACGACCTCTTCTTCCTGTTGGCGAATGGGCCTCTAAAAATGTTTTCATCAAGAGATTCCAACTCCAGAATTTGTTTGAGGGTATATCCTTCTTTGTCATCCTCTCCTCCCTTCTGTTTGGTTCGTGGGAAGTGCGAGTACTTGAGCTGCCTGTCCCCAACAGTTTAAGGCCTAGAGGTCGGCTGGTACCGATACGGCTCTTCCTACTCACTCTCGCTCTCTTCTGCACAGTAGATCTACATTAATGAGTCAGCTCATTTTCCATTGTCTTTTTCAGGTGAAAACGTAATGGAATCACAAGGTAACGCTAATATCCTTAAATAACTTAATAAATTTAAATAATTTAAGCACCACTCCTTGGAAATTTATCGAGGTTCAGTGAAACTACCTCAGATTACTGACTCAAACACCATTTTTGACGACAATTACCAAATGATTCTACTGACTATTCTATATTCGATTTTCTTTCTGTAGACAATTTGCAAAAAATATTAAACTTCACCGACATTTTCAGAAAATTCTTTCTTTTGACATCCTGATGAAAAGATGGTTGTTTGTCCTGATGACCGCAATCAATGGTTATTTTACAAGATTTAGGTAAATCAAGAAGAAGCTGAATAAATGATATTGAAGTTTTTTTTTGGTTTTGGATCTCCATTCCTATACACTTTTTTTTGTACATGCACTGCAGAAGCTTGTTCACGCTTACAGAAGGGCCTTCTCTAAATTAGTTTTTTACATAAGAATTCATTCATAAAATGCAACATTTTGAAAATTTAGAGGGGCTGACAGCTTCTTCGTTGTTGGGCACAAAAAAAAGAAGATAATGACCACTCAATCTTGACTAGTTCCAAAAATAAACCAAACTATAAAAGCGGACCTCCAACCCTGCTATCACTCAGCAGAGTGGGTCATTGGCTCCCCCAACACCTCCCCATTAAACTTCTCAGCTAAAAGGTGGGAATGCAGTATCATGTTTGAACTGAAATTAATTGAAGATTTTGAATGAGGATGAATGCAGGATCAAAATGGGGCGAAACACCTCTAATATAGTCGAACCCTCCCGTCACCAACTTTAAGTTCAAAGGTAGGCATATGGCACCTTGCTTGAAGCGGAATTATGCAGGGATTTTCGATCTGCTGAAGTAAAGGACTTAAGTGTAGCCATTTCTCTCCAGCATCACCCCCACATCCCGCCACAGCTTTTTCTAGAAAGGTATTGTGGCTTGTTTCAATCAAAATTATAAAAGGCTTTAGAATTTGATATGATTCCAGTTAGAATATGAGAAAAAGGACCCTCCGAGACCATCTCTCCTTCTTCCTGCTAATTTTTCTTGTAGGAAATTAGGAATGTTACACTTTGTTTGAAGCAGGATCAGGCAAAGATTTTTAATCTATGTTATTGGAGACACAAATTGTGTTCAAGGACTATTTATTATTTCAAGCCAACTTTCTAGCAGACGCTTAGGCATGTTTGACCCTGGTTGGGATGGAATCTTAGACCGATTTTCAAGTGGTATGACTTGAAAACCATGTGGCCGATAAACCCATCCATTAAACCCACAAGATTTTAAGCACAGGGTTAACCATATTGCGCCCCATTTGAACAAGAATCTTGAAAAAACTTTGAATTCACATGATTGGAGGACCAAAATGGATCCATCGCCACTCCTCCTCTGCCCTCTAGCATTTTAGTATAAAGGTAGATATGTTCACTTTGTTTTAAGCGGAATAGCGGATGATATTTAATCTGTATTTGTCAAGGCATAAATTTGGCCGTTATCCTTTTAACATTCCCTAAATCGTCCATTGCAATATCAGCTTCTGTCCAGAATGGTACGCATTTTGTACCTCGTTTTGAAGAGTGACTTGACAGCAAGTATTGTGAAGTCTGTTCATCTTTAAGGATGATATGCTGCATGGTTTTGCTAATTGGTCAATTCCTCATCCGATTCTGATACGTTTTAGGGTAGAAAAAGTGTCTACGCAACAAGGATAAATAATAGTGAATTATAATAGCATACTTTCGAAATTATTAGTAAAGTATTTACCTGGTGAGAGACATATAATCAAACTATTTTTGCCATCAAATGCATAGGAATGAATTAACCGGTGTCATTTTTTTATGGAAGTAAGGTAGCGCAACCTCGTACACATTGTAATTTTAGAACAACACAGGTTGTGTTAGATTTTATTTTTGGTTGAAGTAAAAAGTGATTAACTTGTAAAAATGATGCATTCTCAAATTAACAACATTGACTGGCTGCCAGAAAACAGAGGAGAACGATGGCTTTAAGAACAAAAATCGTATTTTAAGGAACTTTTTACATTTTTTGGCAACATAGATGTAGTTTCTTACAAGTTCGTCAAATGAATTTTTCAAGAAATTTCATACAGAAAAGCCCTGCAGCAATAAAAATTAGATTTCCATTCTTGGTATAAACAAATAAGGAACTACTAAAATCGATATTCTATAGATTGTAGCGCAATCATCCAACCTTCTAAGTTCTCTTTCAAAATCTTCGGATACCATTTATTTTTATTGAACAAATTAAAAAAATTGTACTTAAAAGTCTGGGAACATCTTCGACTTCATAAAACTTCAATTAAGATAGAAAAATAAAACAGCCATTGATGTTCGAATAAGTCCATTACATGAACGACCACCTATTCAAACCGCTTAGGCTCAGGGGAGGGAATGCGTTTGAAAACACCTTCAACTTCCGACTTCACTCCTTCGGGTGCATAAAGATCACTTCGATCAAGGAGAGCCTGCCATTCTTCCTCAGTGAAAATACAGTCTCCTTTGAATTTGCCATACTCGCCCTAAAAATGAAATCCATCGTTTAATACTCTTCTGAACGTGTGTAGATGAGAAGATCGATGGATTTACCACGTAAGCGTGATAAAAGTTAACACAGTATCGTGTCATCCACGTACTATTATTATTTTTCTTCCCTGACCTCATCATATGGAACAGCTGATCTTAGAAAGCCAGAAGAAGGCTCATTCAAATATCGAAATAGCCATTTTAATCACTATGGTTGTGAAGTCAGCGGCCAACACGATCCATGCACCGTAAGGGACAAGGGTGTCAATTTTTACAAGAATTTCATTTTAAAACTGTTAGATCATCAATGTTTAGTAGATAGGTAGAAGTCTATTGAATCTAAATATATAACTTTCATGAAAAAATATCAATCAGAAATATTTTTAGAATTTAAACAGATTTACAAAAAGATTGGTAAGGAGGAAGGAAAGAAGGTTGACCAACCTGTATTCGTAATCAGTCAGAATGCAAATAAAAGCCGCATCAAAAAGGGACATTCTGACTCTGTTACTTGTGTTTCGTCTTCTCTACCACTCCAAAATTACGCTGTATCTGAATATGGATGAATATGATTTCTTTCTTTTAATATTTAGGGTTGTTCCAGATCACTACTTAGTTGTAAAAGCTTACCTATGCGCTTTGTTGAATACATCAGACAGGGAATTACGAAAAAAAACTAAGTGATTTCGTTCACCTATAGTTTATGACGCTACATTTAAACTACAGATTAGATACTCAAAACAATTGTTAATAGGAATCAATATGCCCCGAAGCGTACTCAACCTACTGTGTCCACTCCATATTATTTTATCTATATTGCTTACATTTTTTTTTTCAAAATGATATCCAATTACTCCATGGAACATATTTTCAGTTTAAGATTTTTAAATTATTTGCCACTGTAGTATAATAATAAAAACAAATTAAATAAAACTTTCAATACTCGAGAAATAACAAAGTTCGCCTAACTAAACGGGGGGCTGTCTGAGTTTGCTATTTCGAAGTTTGAGCCCTTTCATAGTCTTTTCTTATATTTTCAGTTAAGTGATTAAATTACTTTTCGTGACACCCCATTTCTCAAACAAAAAGAGAATTATTCGTAAACTTAATTATCGATTTAGTATTTTCAGACTTGCCAGATCCACCAAAAAGAAGAAGTTATTCTTTTTCAACAGGTTTTTTGAAAAACGTTTATTTCAAAAGATTTAACACCAAGATTTTAAGTAATTCGTATTCTGTGGTGGCGCTGTGGGTTTGACTTTAGCTTGGTAATCCTTGCTGTAGCAAAATACTGCAGGGCCGACACAGGGAACTCAGAAGTAAAGAAGCGTCGCCAATCCGATTACTTTTTATTTTATGTGAATCGTAAACTTCTAAATTTCTGTTCATATGGTTCTATTAAAGGTCTGATTAAAGCCAAAGAACTTAAAAAAACAAAACAAAAACAAACCAACAATAGAAAAAACAAGCAAACAAAAAAAAAAACATACTGAGTTTTCACACACAATCTAACCGACTAAAAAAGAAAGAGTAGTCTAAAACCTGATAGTCCTTTGCTTTCAGCAGTTCTTCAAGCTCTTCAATAGTTGACTGCTTTGACGATGCATTTGCTATAGCAGATTGGCGAAACTTCCCTTTCTGGATAATCATTTTCTCAAGCATCCGCTTGGCTGCAGCACGCTCGACAACGCGCTGATCAATTGTATTATGTGTTACTAATCTAATTGGAGAAATATAGCAAAAAGTAGTGAAAAAAACTCAGGTATTTAAAAAAATAAATCACGGAAATGCAAGAACAAATGAAAGCAAATAATATGAATTTAACACTTCTGGGTAAAGAAATATTCATTAGGATGTTTGGACGAGGAAGGATCAATCTCCCTTGACATTAGTTGTCTTGGAATAGTCCCCCCTACTCTTTACAGAGCTAAGACAATCTGATTTGCTTCTTTAAGTTATAAGTACAAAAGGCAAAAAAAGTACTAACTTTCCGATTTTGCAATATTTGTGGCTGGTACTTACACCAATTAGCTTTTTAACCAACATCTCTTCTTCTCTCTCTTCCCCCCTTTTTTTTACCCAAGCTGGGTTCCAGGGTTTTCTGTTTGTAATCCGGGTTGTGGCAGTAATTGATATTCTTAATAAAAACTGATCTCTTTTTTAATAGAGGTGATTCTTCTTTTCTCCAAAGACCACCAAACATCAAGAGACGCAAAAACATTCTCTTCCTGACTCGTAAATGTCACGAATTATATAGAGTGTGATGTGTTTAGAACGAATGGGAATCGATGGCTTCATCTTCTAGCATTTGGGATTATTTTAGAGTATTATTTGGGTTAATCCTGAATTGTTTGGAAGTTGGTTTCTCTTTATGATCGTTTCTTTTCTTTATCTTTGTTCCACTTCTTTTTTGTACGTTTGTAAGCGGGCAAAACAGACTTATTTTATTGACGGATAATTCTTCTAGGTATTGTAAAGGTATCTAGGTATTACAAAAGGAGCTTCCTGCAATATTTTAGAGCATGACTAGTGCCGAATGAAAAAAAAGACACATAAGTGATACAATCGCTAAGATTGTGACATAAATAAGATTGTGATAAGAAAGTGACATATTTTTCCCACATAAAACTATTTTGAAAATGGTAATTTTCGTTTAAATTTCAGCCAAACTGTGGTTTTTGATTACACTAACTAATTCTCTTCGAATAATATCCAATCGAATACTTTCACGCTTCATGTACACCCTCAAAAAAACTTTTTCCCTTTGGTGGTAAGGTCGCAGAAAAGATTGAAGATTCAAATTCTATAGACAAGCTTAAGTATGAATGGATAGATTTATTCACACGAAAGCCCAATTGGACCATGGTGACATATACAAAACAAGCAAAAAATACAGCAACAAAACACGGACTGAAAAGACACTAAAACTAATTATTTAAGAAAATCAGCACAATATCTAATACCTACCTCGACGAACTTTCCAAGATTATTTATATTTAAGTAACACCTACTTCTCATAATTTCCAAAATCCAATCTCCCCCCCCCCAACCACCCTACTAAATATTTCCAAGCGTAACTCCCTCAACTACGTTCGCCTAAAAAAATGATGCAAAGACTCATTCATCTCTCCACACATAGGGCAATTGTAAGGACCAACCCTCAGTTTATTTCTCCCTAAATATTTCCCTACGTTCTCCAAGAGGCATATCTACATCGATTTGACGAGAAATATCTGTCAAATTTTACAAATCCTCTAAGGCGATTCACCTTCTTCTGTGCAGCCTATCATAAACACATGACAGGCTTCTACGATTATGTGAGGACATACTAAGCAGAAGAAAGAATGTTATTTGCGTCTTTTGGGCCATCAACGATTTTGTTCAGCCATTGTTTTTACAATATTTTTACAAAACAGAATTTCTCGGTTTTCCGCCCTGTAGTTTCGTTATTTGAGTGTAATTCGTAACTGTGACAAAAAGAAAATAATATCTGGTAAATTCAGGTCACCCCCCCCCTCAACGACCGTCTATTCTCAAGGAATTTCATTTCTCAGTTTTAAATCAACATTAAACTCCATTTTTGCTATAAGCCTTTCATTGTGTTTCATACTAGAATTTGTGTTTGCACTAAAAAAAAAAAAAAAAAAAAAAAGTTTTATCTCTCGTAGTCTCAGTTTTGACTCTCCCATTGCAATGCAATTTTTTCATAATGTAAAGGAAGAAATAAATATATCGAAATTTTTTTTTGAGCCACTACATGACAATAAAGCTAGTATTTTTTTCAGTTGAGGGGGAGGAAGATTACAAAAGGAAACTCCCCTGGTAAAATTTTTCGAATAATATTTTCAAACAAAATTGACTCCCATCTCTATTAAACATCAAGCCTTTTCCCTAATATTCCTAGCTGCGCTCCAAACTCTATCCCTTAAGACACCATCGACATCTTATAATTTAAACAAGAATAACACCCAGCGATTATCAATATTATCGAACATAAGCTTCATACTCTTATCACAAACACAAGTTGGACTCGGTATCAAGCAATGAATTCAAAATTAAATTGAATAAAGTAGGAAGAAAAAAAAAAGTAAATTTGGGCACCAAGAGTTAAGTAACTAAAAATACGGAAACTATTATTAGTAATTTTTTAGACCAATTGATATGACCTTTGATTTAAACTAAGCCAAATAGTGGTTATTTTAATTAAAATTTATGGCGTTGCAGATATACTAATTTATGACCACAAATGGACTTGGATTACTTCAGTGTTTTCAATAATTGGTCAAAGGCGCAACTGGGCCAATATGCAGTTAACAATTTACATTTAAATAGCAGACAGTTGTACATGAGTTGGGTGTAAACGTTTATTCGAAGGGAGCAAAGGGGAAGGGAATCTCCACTCTAGTAAAAACCCATATTTTATGGGAATATAAGTCCCCAACACAATACTACTATGTGTCAAAGCATTCTTACCTATATACAACAACAGGTCTTTTCTGCCCAATCCTATGGCACCTGTCCTGAGCTTGGAGATCAGCTTGTGGGTTCCAATCTGAATCGTAGATAATAACAGTATCAGCACTTGTTAGATTCACACCCAGTCCTCCAGCTCGAGTACTCAAAAGGAAAACGAAGATTTCCGGATCCGTGTTAAAGCGACGAATATTTTCAACGCGCTCTTCCAGCTTCATTGCACCATCTAATCTTAACCAGCTGAGGCCTAGAAAAAAAAAAAAAAAAAAAAAAAAAAAAAAAAAAAAAAAAAAAAAAGAAAAAAAAAGATAGTTTTGATTAAAAGCGATTGTCGTTTTGGTGATTACTGCGACTAAAACAGGATAGAAAGTCCGAAACATAATTTCAAAATTCAAAATTTGAAATATTGTCTTACTGAACACTTTTAGACTTGTAATAACGAACTAGGTTTTCACAAATACGCGAACATAGACAAATGTTCCACGTACCCAGATTTCGCCGGGGAGATCGACTTGTTCAAAAATGAGACATATTTATTACTTCCATGTTTCTACCTAAGGCCTAATGTATTACTATTTTTTAAATTACTGAAATGGGACTGCCACAATCATTAAGAGAAAATGAAAAAATCATGCTTACAGAAAAAAAGAAGCCAGAGAAGCCCAACTGTATTTTTATTATTTTTCCCTCATAACTGTAGAAAACCCTTGGATACCAAGCACAACTTTGTCGAACACAATTTGATTGTCTCGATGAGATACCTTATCATATCTTAGAAAAAGCTCTTCTGAGACCTGTCTTTTTAACTATTAGTAGAATTCGCTTATGGGCTTTCAGATGGATCCTGCTATGGAAATATTCCCATGGATTCCAAGAAAGATTACACCCATCTTGCTTCTAAAATTTTATTAATGACAATAAAATATCTTGTAGGAAGATCATTAAAATCCTCTGATTTTTGAAATACTGTCGGATGAAAAATGGCCAAATTTGGCACTCGATCTCCGGTAATGACGGGCTGTTAACGATATTTCTCAGAAGTTAAAAGGGAGAGTCACGTGTTCAAACAACCAAAAACTGTGGGAACTATATCCTATCTTGCTTCTAAAATCTTATTAATGACAATAAAAATAATCATTGGCTCTTCCCTTACTATGTATGAAAATCAGCTTCACATGACTTTCTTGCAAATAAGTCGACATAAACCTATCATCGATTTCGTAGGGAACTGACTATACTTCAGCAAACGCCGTCACATTCTTTCTCCCTACCCAGTCAATTTGGTAACAAATGCCATACTATATTAACTAGAAAGAATATCACTTTGACAGCAACAAAAATGCCATAGTTACTTCGTGCAGTATTTCATTCGCCATTGATTTTACTGTTTAACCTTGAAACAGTGCTTGCTACTTCGGATTTTTGTTGATGCTGTTTGTGTGTAGCTTCTTGCATTATCTAATTCTTCATATTCATCGACGTTTTCAAGTTAGCTCTTAGCTATTGGAATGAGTAAATATATTATTTTAGTACTTGGTCTACGCAGCGTATTTTTCATAGTAATTAATTGACGTAAGATGTATTTGTTATATAGCATACCCCTAAGACCCAACCTTAGAACTTTCACATTTTTCAAGTTTTTTCCTCTCTTTTGTTCCTCGTGTTTTCTATACTTCTTTCAACTTTTTTTAGTACTGAAATAGCTGATTGATTTAATTGTACAATGACCAAAAAAAAAAAAAAAAAAAAAAAAAACATTTTTTTCTGCTGATCTGAGCCCATGATAAAATTTGTCTGGCCATTGTGCGTTAAATCTTTCTTATTATTCTTTTTCTTTTTTGAACAAATTCAAATCCAAACATTGAATCCAAAAGCGTGGAAAGAACTGCAAATGTTCTTCTTGCATGTCTAATTAGTCGCAATGAACATAGCATATAGTACAACTATACTTCGTTGAAGAAAAATAAGATTATGTTACCTCTCATGTCAAGAAAATCTGCAATAAGGTCCATGGTGATGACCATTTGACTAAATATGAGGACTTTGTGATTTTCCTTCTTCAATCGTTGCAGCATTTGATCTAAAACCATCATTTTACCGCTACGAGTCGTGAGTCTAAATATAAAAAATATAATGAGACATTTGCCGAGAGGTCATGTGCACAAAATACGTTTTATTGGCAGAACAATACGTAATGGGTTTATGTATATATACATATATATATATATATATATATATATATATATATATATATATATATATATATATATATATATATATATATATATATATATATATATATATATATAGTTCTGCCAATACGAGAGTGTCACAGAAAACCAGACTATTTTCTACATAAGAACTCAGATCTTTAATGAAAATACAATTTGATTTGAGACTTTTAAGTTCAAAACTTTCACCCCCGAAAAAAAAAAAAAAAACGCATCCGTAATCTGTCTTCTGGCAAAAAATATGAAATTCCACATTTTGTAGATAGGAGCTTGACATTTCTACAATAAGTTTCTCTGATATGCTGAATCTGACAGTGTGATTTTCGTTAAGATGTATGACTTTTAGGGGGTGTTTCTCTCTATTTTCTAAAATGAGGCAAATTTTCTCAGGCTCGTAACTTTTGATAGGTAAGACTAATCTTGATGAAACTTATACATTCCAAAATTCCAAACAGTTTTTTACTGTTTTAAAAAGTAGAGTTAAGAGAAAGAGTCAAACTTTAGCATAAAGAGCTAGGCGTTGAAGAGGAAATGCCCCTTTCATATACGGAGTAATTTCTGTTCGTTTTAAGTTTTAATGTCGCTCTGTACTTTCATTTAAAAAACTTTTTTTTTTATTTAATTCAACAAGGGACTGCAGGTTAACAAAATTTGAAAAAGCATAAGCCAGTTTTTAGTTGGATTCACCTCTTGTACAATTCATGTCATGTTGCATAACATAAAAAAAATTCGTTTATGTCGGGATTACGCAATATCTTCATTATGGATTTGTGATCCTTAGTTTTGATTAACAACCCTCCCAAAGAGCAACATCAAAACCTTTTAAATGAATATAAAAAATAATTACAGTTTTTACAAATAGCCGTTTTTAATATTACTTAATAACTTGTCATTAACCATCAGTTACTGGGAAACCCCCACGCTTTCTATTTCTTGTCTCACTAACAAGAATACCAACATTTTTGGCGTGGGTCGAAGGGCTATCGCCAAAAATAGCGCTTAGGACCCCGCAAGAAAAGTTAAAGTTTTTTTTTAAGTAATCCAAATCTTTTTGTGTTTTATTATGTTAAATCTAATAAAACTCAAAACAATAAGCACCAGAGTATCCTGGTCTAAAATTAAAGCATAACAAGTAGGCTTGTAATAGGACTGGATCTAGGGGGGCAAGATAGGAAAGCACCGAGGGCGGTACGCAGAGGGACGGCGAAACAAGCTAGAGAGTAAAGTTACAACAGACTTCCCGAAAAAGAACTAAATTAACGCTTGAGATTACCTAAACTGTAATAACCGAATGTTTTGTTAAGAATAATTACACATTTTTAGCAGCCTCTTGCCTTTCCCTCCTGTTTTGCTTTAAGGGTTTATTTTTTCATTAGAATGAAAGAGCAATGTAACGGGCGGGGTGAGGCTTCAACGGTTGTTTGCTCCCCAGCTAGTTAGTGAAACATTTAGTACAAAACGGAGTTGTGACACCACAATTCAGTTCAAATTTTTTCAGTGTTTTCACAAAAGAGTGCGCGGAGTTAAATCTTGAGATCAATGAGAACAAGTCGAAGATAGTGCGCTTTAACCCGCTAAAAAGTGATGTTATGGAGCCAAATGTTCCATTCCTTCTAACAAACAGTATCAAGATCCTTAGAGTTACTTTCTCCAATGACTTCAGCTTTGCCGCACATATTGAAAACGTGGTTAAAAGTGCAAACGCTAGTCTACACACTTTAAACGGTTTGCGTAGGTTCAGTGCGAACACAGAGAGTATTGAGTATGCATACATAGCGTATGTCCGCCCTATTCTGGAATATGCGTGTCCTGTTTGGGTGCCCTCAGCACTTAGAACAGTGTATCTTTGTCAGGAGCTTGAATCGGTTCAGAAGCGAGCGGTATCTATCATCTTGGGCCGCCGTGACATCCCCTACGAAAAGGCTCTGGAAGTGCTAGGACTGCCCTCACTCCAAAACCGGTACGAAACTCTGATAATGAGTTTTGGAAAGTTCTTGCTTTCTAAATCTCAGCACCGTGACATTCTACCTGATTAACCTCTACCATCAAGAACGAGAAAGCAAGATAAGTTAGTTCCCGTTAAAGCAAGAACAAACCGATATGGTAATTCTTTCGTCCCGTTTTTCGTCAAAATGTACAATAATAGTTAATGTAAAGAAACACAAATCAGCGATAGCTGTCAAGTTTTTCTATTAAACCTGTCTACTACTACTACTTCTGCCAAAAGTGCTATTTTTCATAACCTAACTCCTGATTGATGCCCCTGTGAGATTCCCCACGTTCCTCATTAATTCGTATAATTTTGGAGGTTTCGTTAAACCACTCCTCCGCGGAATAGATTCCAGCATGCTTGCCTACTGACTCAATGAAACTTTTTTAGTTAATATTTCATTAGTTAAAATAACGCCATACTTTCGTCACTGATCCATGTTGAAACGGTTTTCAAATAAAAGTTGCAAGTTGAAGATACAGGAATTAAAATTTTTTGTTCCCAGGCAACGCTGGCATAATCATAGCTTTATTTACATTTTTTTGTGGTTGTTCACATTTAACGCTTAAACGACTCAATGTCAGTGAAAAAGGCGAATATTAATGTCCTAACAGCTAAAACACCGTCTTAATTGTCGTAGTGGCTTGTCTTAATAGCGCATGAGGGTAACAAGATCCTTTATTATTTAAGGATTGACGTGAATAAAGTGAGCATTACTAACAATGCTTAAATAGAACACCGTTACATTTTCTTATTTATCTTAGATTTGAAGTAATTCACGTTTAAATGCGTAATCTTGTCTAATTGACTTGTAGGGAAAGAAGGGACAATAAGGAGGAAAATAAGAAAAGGCGGAATAATTATAAGGAGAAGAGAGGCAATAAGAATGCTACATAACTTAAAAGGAGGCGGGATCTGTTCTCCATAATTTGTGTTTCGAAAAAAAACCTTATGTAGATATTGTAAGCCATGGGCAACTTGTATAAATTAGAGCAAATATACAATGAGGGGATTTTTAATTGAAAAAGCGTAACCACCACAACTGTTATTCGTCTTTAATAGCAAGGACCCTTTTAAGTAAAGGGCAAAATGTCATCCTTTGAAATATTAATCATAATATTATTGAAAATTTCAATGCTATTAGATGTTCAATGCTACCAGACACTATAAACTTTCCAATTAAATATACAAATTTCATATGTATATATTGAAGAAAAAAATTGTTACTTGAAAATAAGATTTATGAATTCCCTTGCGCCGTGAGGGTTTGAAACTGAGTACTCCGGATTAGAAAGCCACGTCGTTTCCCCTACACCAGCACAAGGGTGACAATACTAATATTTTTAAAATTTATGTTAAGTAGAAGAATAATTATTTTCTATCTTTAATTACTTCTTATTGTACAATTGGTTCAAAGTTTCACATATATGCATGGACAGTAAACAGTACGAGAATTTTGTCAAAATAGTTGAGAATGAACTCCTTTATTTTTAAATGGTTTGTTTTGTAATGAGTTATTACTGGAACTGTTATTGTAATTGAATTGTTATTAGCTAACACATGCGATAAACGTTAATAAAAACGAACTTAACAGAAAGGTAACTATAGAGAGAATAAAATTAAAACGAGTATAAAATACTATAAATAGGAGTTTGGAAACTAAATTCAGTACTTTCTGTCATAGCACCGACCACTCCCAGAAGTGAAGTTAGGTTATCCAAATGAAATATACCTAATAATGATTATAAAAATAATACTTTAGAAAGAATTCTGTGATGCATATTTGCATATTAGGGGTGGTGGTAAAGTGCAGCGGGTCTGCATGTAAAATATGTTAGGCACAGTTAGTTTGCATATTATGAAGTAAGAATTGTTTTCTAATTTCACACTCTCCAAATTCTTTACCCCCTAATGTAAAAATATATAGCCCAAATTATGTATTTCCTATATATTCTGTCAGATTTCTTTGTCTTGTCTCACGCTAAAGTGACAGAAACTAAACACAGAAACTGGTTTACAGTTCGTCAATGGACGAACAACTTGAGTGGTCGGCTATAAACAGAAAAGTGGTTCAGTTGCATAGATATTCAGTTGAGCGAGGGTTGATTTGAATGGGGGTTGAGTTGCATGAGAATTAAGTTTTACGGGGTTTAATTACACGAGGGCTCAATTGAACGGAGTTTTGAGTTGCATAAGGGTTAAGTTGCACAGGGGTTCAGGTGCACGAAGGTTCAGTTAAAAAGAGGTTGAGCTAGACGAGGGTTCAGTTGGAAAGGCCTTCAGTTACCTGAGGGTTCAGTTACACAATGGTTCAGTTTCATGGGGGATCAGTTACACGCAGGTTCCGTAACAAGGTGCTTCATTTGAAATTCAGCAGTGATGCCGAGGAAAGTGCCAATGCCCCCCCCCTATTCTCTCCATTTCGTTATTCTTTTTAGTGAGTTCCTGCCATTAAAAAAATATCATAGTCTTGTAATTCATTTTATGACAAATATATGACTGATCCCAAATGTGGTACCCCCTCCTTAAAAATTCTTGGAATAAATACTTGAAGAGACTGTTCGAATTTTTGTCGCCAATTGACAAGGAAGCCTGGGAAGGAGAAAATATAAAAAAAAGCAAAACATATCAAGGTCAACTTGTAGGAAAATACAAGCATATAAAAGAGTAAACTTGCATTAAAATAGACATAAGATCATCATGGTAATCCATAGCCATAATTATTCCGTCACAAAATATTTACGTTTCTTTGAAATAAAATGAAAAGCACTTTTTCATAAAAGCAGAAAAAATGTTCAATATTAAATTTATCACGTAACAAATGTTCAAGCTACGGATTTCCTGAAATTTCATTTTCACTGTTCTTTTGTCTTTTTAAGCCAATCACGAAAAAATATATTTTTTGCGTGCCTACCCATTAAAAAGTTTCATGTCGCTTATATTTCTCTTGGTTTATACATTCTCGGATGGAGCAGCATTCCGGTCCGGCTTTGTCTGATGGTTGAGACAGGAGATGGTCCCACTGTGTATATTTCTCTACAGTGGAACTGATAGACTACCTGAATTACCCTTACTGATTGAATTACCTTACTACCTGAATTACCCTTACTTATCTATTTCAATTTTATAGGATGAGAGATTATCATCCATAAGGGAAGATGACCGTTTTTATTCAACTTTAAAGAGTTGGACCAGCCTTACCTCTCAGATACAAACTGTCTTGATTTTATTCTAATTAGGCTTTGCCTTCAAGCTTTTCGTCACGACTTGAGTCTAGCATCTTTTGATTAAGTTCAATATGTCCGTCAATATTCCCCGAAATTTTTACCTTAAAACCCCTAGCCTTTTTGGACACACTCGGAATAAAAAACTTTCGCTTATTCCAGTGATAAAATCTGCGTGTAAACAATGAGCACTTTGCATAATTTATCTCATTCCTCGCCCCGGGGCCGTGAGGGGTCTGATACCCCAGACGGAAGAACTAGTAGACCTTTGGAGCGTCTTGAACAAAATATTTTATTTTTTTATTTTTATTTTGATAAGAGTTGAGGAGCGGCGGTATCTAAAAAGGTGAGATCTTACTAAAAGAAGGTTCAAGTACGAATAAGTACAAATTCAAATATAACCATTGAGTTTTATCAAAGTTTAAAAAGCTTAATAGGAAATTTTGATCCATTCATCTCGAAAAACAATAGCAAAGGGTTGTTTTCTACCATTTAGCGCCACAAAAGATGACCTTTTGCTCCAAAAAAGATCCAAATACCGCTGAATGTAAATTTTAAGTTTAACAGTGGATTTTTCATGGTCTAAAACCATCTTTAGGAAGATTTTAGCCCCCGAAAAAGGGCTTCAGAATATGATATGAATACCTCTTTTGCCGTGTCTATTCATATACCGTAACACATCCGAAATATTTAAAGGCTTATTTAATAGCTACTGGCTGTCTATACCGGCCTATTATAGCTTATTAAATAAATAGAAAAAACTCAAAACAAAAATTTAAAACAAACAGAAATTCTTCCGTATGTATGGGAGGCTGTGCCCTCCTAAATCCCTCCCTCACTCCTAAATCCTAGTCATACTCCTAAATCCCTCACTCTTAACGATAAAGTCTTTTAAAATACTTCATATTCAAATTCAACGGCCCTTGTGTTTCAGGAATTGTTCTTAAAAATCGAGTCAAACTCAAACTTTAGTATCAAGAGTGAGGGATTGAGGAGGGGACAGCCCTCCTCATTCCTTAATATTTGAATTTTCTTAAATGTAAACCGTGGTCTCTGCTTAGCGAGCCAAACCCAGTACTTTTCAAAATACACGCATATTAAATTGGAATAAATACAATTAATAAAAATCAAGCAAAGTAAAATCAAGCAACTAGTAAGTTGGCTATTAATTTCTTACTTACTTGGACTATTTACTAGTAATTTTTGGACTAGTATCAAAAAATAAAAGAAACTGGCGATACCTGTACAAAAAAAAAAAAAAACGCGCCTTGACCTCTACCTCTTGGGCGGTGTAGAAATGAGGTTTTTTAAAAGTAATATAGGCGCATATAAAATGAATGGATTTATTGGATTTTCACTATAATCGAATCTTCAGTACAAGGGTCGGTGTATTAAAAAATAAACAAATAAATAGATATTAATACACTGAATCCTCATGGCTAGATGGAGTGAATCTTGATAAAGTGCAATGCCGCTGTACGGTTGATAGTGTAAGGATACATTTTTCTACGGACAAGAGTCATCTTGCAAGTTTTAATGCAAAGTTTCTACTAAATTGGTCGTTTTGTTTCTGCTATAAATAGAACTATGTCTAAGTAAATATTTTAAAATTTGTAATTTATCCTTATTGGTTTAATTAAACACAATAAAATTGTATGTTTTCATAAAATTCTTATAGATCTACCTTATTTTTCCCTTTTTTATTTATGTTTACTATGAACCCAAAACAATTTTGACGAAGATACTTGCTACCCTACATTTTTAACAAAAACAAAGAACATTTTTGGACACAACTTCTGACCGAATTACTGATGTGGTCTGCACATGTTGTCATCCATTGCATATACACCACCTATATGTTTCATCTGTTTCACACAGTTTGTGATAACAAATCGAAAGTAAGGATGCCACAGCTCAATAGTAATCGAAAAAAACAACAGAATTTTGATATCAATACATATGTCAAAAGAGTCGGCTTGTTATGCTGATTAAATAAAAAAAAACAATGTTTCTTTAACTGAAAATAAGGAGCGACATTAAAACTTAAAACGAAGAGAAATTACTTCGTATATGAAAGGGGTTGCCTCCTCGTCAACGCCCCGCTCTTTACGCTAAAGTTTGACTCTTTTTCTTAACTCTACTTTTTGAAACAGTAAAAAACTTTAGTGTAAAGAGCGAGGCGTTGACGAGGAGGCAGCCCCTTTCATATACGAAGTAATTTCTATCAGACGCATTTTTAAGATTCAAAGTGATCAGAGGATGGATACTCCCCTACACCTCGTATTTTCCCGAAATGCGTCTGATAGAAATTTTGAGATGGTCATTTGTTGTCGAAGAAACTTCGAAACCAGCTCATTGGATTGGAAATTGAAAGAGGCAGTACCCATTTTAATAGTAGAAAGTGATTGGAGGGCAATTAACCTCCCTCCCACGCCCACCATTTCCCCGAACGCATCCAGTAGCCATTTTATTCAATGTAATTGAAAGGTCTGGAGCTTATGTCTTTGAGGATGACAACCCTCACAGCCATCAGGGCAAGGGATTTAAGTTATGCCCTGGAGACAGAAAGGGTGATCGTATGAAATTTGGAAGGGGCAAATTGGATTGGTAATCAGAAGTTCTAGTGCTCTTTTTAAGATTCAAAGGGATCAGAGGGTCCCACACCTTGTATTTTCCCAAAATGCATCTAATTTTAATTTTGAGATGGTCATTTGCTGTCATAGAAACTTCGAAAACAGCTCCATCGATTGAAAATTGAAAAAGCAAGTGCCCTTTCTGATAGTCGAAAGTGATTGGAGGGCAGCTAACCCCCTTCCCACACCCACCGTTTTCCCAAACACATTCAAAAAAAATTTGATAGAGCCATTTTGTTCAATGTAACTGAAAGGTCTGAAAATTATGTCTTTGAGGATGATACCCCATCCTCATTCCCCAGGGCAAGAGTTGTAAGTTATGCCCTGGGGTATATAAAGTACATATAAAAAGAGTGATCGTATAAACGTCGGAGGGGGCTCATTGGATTCATAATCAGAAGTTCTAGTGCCATGTTTAAGACTCAGAGGGATTGAAGATCCCTCCTATACCTCATATTTTCCCGAAACGTATCTGACAGAAATTTTAAAACGGCCATTTGTTGTCAGAAAAACTTCAAAAAGAGCTCACTCGATTGAAAATTTGAAGGGGTTTGTGCCCGTTTTAATTGTCGAAAGTGATTGGAGGGCAACTAACCCCCCTCCCACGCCCACCATTTCCCCAAGCCCATCCATTCCCGATTTTTAGATAGCCATTTTGTTCAATGTAATTGAAAGGTCCGGAAATTATGTCTTTTAGGATGACAACCTCCCCAGAGCCCTCAGAGCAAGGTAAGTTATGCCTTGGGGGCATATAAGGTATATATAGAAAGGCTGATCGTATAAAATTCGCAGGTGGCTCGTTGGACTGGTAATCATAAGTTCTAGTACCCTTTTTAAAATTGAGAGTGATCAGAGAGTTGATACTCCCCCAACCTCTTATTTTCCCGTAATGCATCAGATAGAAGTTTCGATAAGGCCATCTGTTGTCATAGAAACTTCGACAAAGGCTCATTCGATTAGAAATAAAAAGCGCTAGTGCCCTTTTTATTAGTCAGAAACGAAGGGAGGGCAACAAGCCCCCCTTCCCACTCCCACAGTTCTTAAAACACATTTAGTCAAAATTTTTAGATAGCTATTTCGTTCAATGTAGTTGAAAGGTCTGGAACTTATGTCTTTGGAAACCCCCATGCCTTCTCAAGACCAGAACATCTTTTGCAATTTACTGACAAAAAAATGGTTGTGGATTGTCAGTTAAATATATATATATATATATATATATATATATATATATATATATATATATATATATATATATATATATATATTATATATATATATATATATATATATATATATATATATATATATATATATATATATATATATATTATATATATATATATATATAATATATATAATATATATATATTATATATATATATATATATATATATATATATATATATATATATATATATATATATATATATATATATATATATATATATATATATATATATATATATATATATATATATATATATATATATATATATATATATATACTGATATAAATTCCTTAAGGTTTAGTAATTTTTAATTTATTAAGTTGAAAAGTTAAAACATTTTAAAGGTATTTTGTTTATTTAAATCATACAATAAATAACCGAGTCAAACTCAAAACGAGCAAAAATTGACACGAGTAGGGCTGGAGTGACAACCCCCATGGCTTCTCAAGAGCAGAACATAATTTGCACTTTACTGAAAATAAAATACATTTAAAATGTCTTCACTTTGTTTTACTTGTTTAAAATGTTTTTACTAGATATATGAAGGGAGAAGTCCTCCCCCTTGCACTCCAATTACAGCGTGAGTGTCTGGTGCCCTCTTTAAGGGTAACGAGAGATTGGAAGGCAAGCAGCCCTTCTCTGAAGCCCATTCAATTTCCAAACGCATCCACTCAATATTTTGAGACAACCATTTTGTTCAGCATAGTAGAACGGTCCAGCAACTATGTCTTTAGGGATATTATGATCAACCCCCCACAATTATACAATTTGTCCATTATGCTTTAAAACTAAATGTTGCTTTAAAATAAATCAAAAGGCATTGTGTTAAATGGTTCCCAATAAAAAACCTCAACAATATATCGAGAACGACAGGGGGTATCAAGTTGAAACTTTTGGGGATACTATTACTACTTCTACTTTTACAACGTAAATAAACAAAAAGAGTGTAAGTGTATTGAGGTTGTCAAAGAGCATAGATAGAATCTTTTGGGATTGATAACAAGTTTTATTTGTCAGATCAACTTCAGAAGCTATAAAATTAAATTAAAAAATACTGTTCGTGTCAGGATTAAAACTTGCTGAAACAGTTTCTTCAACATACAAATAGCAACCCATACAATGGATTCTTATAAAAAAAAAAAAAAAAAACTGAAAGGATATATAATATTTTATTGCATGAAAAAGATTATGTCAATAAAAAACGAACAGAAATTAATTAAAAAAACTTTTTCCACAAGACACGTTTTTCAAAGAAAAGTGAAGAGCTCAATTAGGCTAAGAATGAGCAAAAATAAAGTAAAATATTCTTCCAAGCGTAGAACAACCACAAACCACTATCAATAAATAAATAAAACTCAAAACGAGCAGAATTCCCCTGAGTACGGCTGATAACCCCAATGCGTTCTCAAGACCAAAACACAATTTACGCTTTGCTGAAAACAAAATACTTTTGAAATGTTTTCATCTTTCTTACTTTAATAAATGAAAAATTATCAAAACCTTAACAAAAAAAAAATTTCAGTACGCGTCAATTTTACTGATAATTCACGATCATTCGTTTGTTTATTATTTTCAGTAAAGCACAAATTGTGTTCTGGCCTTGAGAAGGAATAATGTTTTGATCCCTACTCATTTTAATTTTTTGCTCGTTTTGAGTTTGGTTCGGCTATTTATTTTAATTTCTGTTGATTTTGAGTGTCATTTATTGATAGATAATTGTTTGTGGCAGATTTACACTTGGAAGATAATTTTACTTTATTTTTGCTCATTCTTGGCTTAATGAAGCTCTTTACTTTAATTTGAAAAACTGGTCTTGTGGAAAATTTTATTTTTTTAATTATATTTTTTTAAGGAAGAATAATTGATAGTACTAAAAGCATGAAAAATAATAAGGCCCCAGGCGCCGATGGTGTGGTAAATGAGTTTCCTAGATATGGTGGTTATGAGGTTATAAATAAGCTATTGAAGACTATGAATATGATTTTTGAAAAAGGGGAATTACCTAGCAATTTCATAAAAACTGATTAAATCCTTTTATTAAAAAAAGGCGACAAAAATAAACGTGGCAATATAGAGGCATTGGTCTGGTTTCTGTAAGCAGCAAATTACTTAGTATGACGATACTTTTTAAACTTGCCGCAGGCAAGATGCTGAGATGCTGCAGAAAAAGTTTTAGAGAGGTTGTAGACAATGTTTTAAGAGAAGAACATGACGGTTTTAGGAAAGGTAGAGAATGCGTCGACCAAATTTTCACTCTTAGATTAATAATTTAGTAGTGACTGAGTCATCAAATACCTTTAGTCCTCAGTTTTATAGATTATGAGCAAGCGTTTGATTCAGCTAATAGAAGAGCTTTAGCAAAGGTCTTATCCTTGTATGGTATACCAGATAAATACATTATTTATTGTTATTATTTATTATTTTATTATTTAGCGATTAGTGCACGAGAATAACACTACTGCGGTTAAGGCAGGAACTGAGGTTAGTCGCTGGTTTTGTATTAAATCAAGAGTTACGCAGGGTTGTGTTCTATCCCCATTCGTATGGATCATTTTGACGGACTTGTCTTAAGGAACACAGGAAAGGCAGTGACAGAAGACAGAGTTAAATAGGAAGGTAAAACTTTCCCGAAATTAGATTATGCTGATGATTTTAGCAGCCTAGATGAAAGTTTGAGCAAAATAAATGAACTTTTAGAGGTTTTACGAGTTCAGGGTACTAGAATAGGTGTGAAAATTAATGCTAAGAATACTAAGTCGCTAAGGCTAGGAATAAGTGCAGATGAAAAGGTGACATTGAGTAACAAAAAGATTGATCAAGCGGACAGCTTCACTTACCTTGGTAGTAAAGACGGTGGGTGCGGTAAGTATGTTATAAGTAGAATAGTTAAAACACCTTCTTAAAGTAGAATAGCCACAGTTGAAAAAAAGTTTGGAGGAATAAAGAATAAGTCTACAAACCAACATTACAATATTGGAAGCAAACAGTAGGCTGTACGAAAAGTACTGGTTCAATTCTGCTTTATAGGGATATAATGAGAGGAAGGCTGGATGAAGGATGACAGATTGCCAACGATTGTCCTTTTCAGCCAACCGTCTAGGGCAAGACAGAAAGCAGGTCGTCATCGGTTCGAGTGGAAGGATGTCAAAAGGAAAGATTGAAGGGAAATGATAACTTTTTGGAAGGGTGTGAAGAGGGAGGCTTTTAATAGATTAGGATGGAGGAAGAGCATATGTAAATGTATTAGCCTCAGGCGGTTTGGTGAATTTTCCACGGCAGAGGTGGGGAATTTCCAGTGGGGAGGAAAGTTTCTGGTTGGTGAACTTTTTCCTCCCATAGATTATTTAAATAATGAGCATAAGTCTGTCAATATTTGATAAGCAACTGTATTTCTAAACCCAATTCTAGTGGAAATTTACAACTGAATAAATAATAATAAATTGTAAGGTACACGAGGTGTAAGATTGGTTTTCCTCGAAAAATTTGTCTGTGACAGTCGGCGATTTCTACTTGTTAGAACAGAGTTTAATATCTAATTTATTTGGGAGCAACTCCCATCAACATTTTGCCACAGGTAGAAGGGGACTGGGAAAAGTTCCTTTGTAGAATCTTCCTTTCGAATCAATTCTCCTGGACGCTTCAAACATCAACCCCTCCAATAAAGAAAACACAACATATTTCTACTACTCTCCATCAATGATTACCGTACCAATCTAACTAAATTTCATGGAAGTAAAATAAGCCATTGCCACCCAAGATGGAAATAGAAATCAAAAATATTTACCACTAGAGAACTAAATAATTTCCTAGACCGCACTACCTTTCCCATTATAAATAAAATTAAAACATATTAGTCAGCTTAGGTTAAATTCTAAATTAATCAAATTAGACCACTGAACTTAGATAAAAATAATTGATTAGAAAAAGCAGCGATAAATAGGAAAACGAATGTGAAAAAGATTAAATATAAGTTACAAAAACCTTTCATCTACAGCCAAATCCCCGTTTTCGTCCATCGGCCACTCACAAAGGAAAGGATGATTCACACATTTCCGCAACAACATCATCGGGTTTTGAAATTTCATCCTAACAAGACTCTGACGTTCTTCAGTTTTCCGACGTTTGGCAGCTCGATACTCGTCAGCCTCGAGGCTCATTTTTATCCATGAATCAAGTTTTTCATCTGTATCAGCTCCAGTATCAAAGTAGTCCTTGAAATTACGATCGTGGGACTTGCGCTTGGGACGACCTATAATCCCGAAGGGTACCGTTATTTTAGAAAGCATGATTAGCAACTCCGGCTGTCTCCTTGGAACAGAGAAGACAAGGGACATGAAAACAACATATTAAATTACATCGAGCGCATATCCAGGTACTTTTAAGCGTCATTATGATTATTATGTTCTCAAAAGTTAGGCTTCTGGAATCATGCTCTTTCAGATACACCAAGTGTACACGGTCCTTCTAGATTTATTTGACTTCCGAGTCAGTATACATGTACTCTGTCAGTTGCCAGTTAAAACATTTGAGTTACACTAAATAAATGGGAAAGTCGACGAAGGCGAAGAAATTGAAAGCGTTAAAACAGAAAAAAAGAGATTAATGGCAAGATTATAGAATAATAAAGCAGGCTATTTGTATAAATTTCTGCTAAGCATGATATTCAAATATTACGTGTTATGCGTGCGTTGCTAAAATTATCTGTGTAAATAACCCACTAACTTTAATCAGCTTTTTTAAACAGGAGTCGCTCATAGTTAACTCGATCGAATAAACGAATAGCCCTGACAAAGGCCCTGATGAAGATAGGCTGGGTAAAAAATGACACTCTTCCGGTGTTGTAAGATTTTTTTTCAGTTTCCAATCTTTCATAAGCTCTTTTGCCATCCCTATCCCCAAAAGGGAATTCTGGTAGGAACAGAATGGGCCGAGTTAATTCCCTATCCCCGATAGGGGAATTCTGCTTGAATGGCTTTATAGTAGCGTTGGGGTGGCGAATTTGCCTCACCAAAACGTCCAAGAGGAACTTACAAATACATAGGCGAAGAAAACAAGCAGAGAGTAGGGCTTATGATGAATAGGAGAACTTCTAAATATTGCTTAGGCTTGGAAGATATTAATATTAAAAACCAAATTCTAGTTTCTCACTTAATGACCAAAAAGTGCGAGCTATCAGTTATAGCGGTATATGAAAAACAGTCCATCGCAAAAAATCCAAATAAGTAACTGAAAGTTAGCACGCTTCTTATTTATCTTTAACTCGTAATTTTTTGTCCAAATTAGACAGCGTGATCCTACTCAAACATGAACTAATGACACAGCAGCCTAAACAGCTATAATGATACTGCAGCTAGATTAATGGCCCATCAATTTTTTCGAACATGTAACAATTTCATAAAAGTAAGTATTTACTTGGGTTCTTGCATTTCCAGAAGAAACATTCGTACATATATGACAGTTTTCCACCTAACAGTATAAAAACCTACTAAATTGAAAAAATTTAGTGTCGCTAAACACAAAATAGCGTAGTAATGATTCAATTGTATGGAAGCAATTTTGGTGATTCAAAAGTATTTTATCATAAGTGGAATAGCAAATTTATGGAAGAAAAGAAATACGTTAATAAATAAAACTGGCACCATTAGAATCCTTATTAAATGATCTTTCCAGATACAATGGTCACTTGTATGAAAATAGATAAGTCATTCTTATTGCTTTTTTAAATCGTTGTATTCATGATTTTTGTTTCTGTTTATTTTATTTTGTGAGACTAGTATATAAGAGCAATGTTCCACTCACCTGAGTCTTGCCGCAAGAATTTTTTACCAAATTTAATATCTTGCTACAGTAAATTACCAAATTCATAAATTGATAGCTATTTCATTTTATTAATCCCTTTTTATTTTTCAAATTCATCTAATTCTTTTTTTTTCTAAAGCAATCTTTGAAATTACCGACGAAAAAGAAATCTGTGCAGGATACTACTTTTAATACTACAACTTCTATCACAACCACAGCTACTACTGCTATTACAACTGCTATTCTAAGGCAACTGCTATTAGGCCTGAGGATATTAAGACAAATAACACAGGAAATGTTACGAAGAATGTTGAACTGAATCAAAACACACTATGACTATACCGGTTGCCATAGGGGAACGTCAGAAAAATCTTAGGAACAGATTAGCGTATTAATTTAAAACTCCCAGGGCATAACTAGGAGAATCTTCAACAGACCTAAACGCAGTTTGTGCAAGTTACTAGTGCTACCGCTGTTATTACTACTACTAATACTACTAATGCAGCTCCTGCTGCAACTATTATGACTTCTACTATTACTAAGGCTAATTGTGTAAATGTGCAAATTTCAGGAAATACTGAGGGGAAAGTTGAACTAAATAAAAGCAAAACCTGTGCACGCTGGTTTTCAAAAGGTCGTCAGAAATGGCTAATGATATTCGATTGAAACCTTCAGAGAATGATTAAGGGTTTGATCAATTGACGATGAATCACACTATTACTACTACCAGTACTAATAATGCAATAAGCTACTAAGGGTATTAATGTGAAAACTTCAGGATATATTGAATGAAAGTTGACCTAGGTAAAAACAAACCATGTGCATACAAGTTGTTCAAAGAGCATAGCAGCAATATCTTAGGAACGGCTTCCAGCATTAAGTTGAAACTTCCAGGACTTGATGAGAGGGATATTCAATAGAATAAAAGGCAATACGTGCTCATACGGCTCATTGTAATGGCCGTTAAATTAACCAAAAGGTAATATTTGCATTCTACTATTACTACTAAAGCTAAGGTTATTAAGGTCAAAATTTCAGGGAATGCTGAGGGAACTTAGGACTGAATTAAGACATACTAAGGGTATGTAGGTTGTTAAAAGGACATATAAACAATGTCCTAGAGTTTGTTTAGGGTAGTAACTGAAACAATCAGCGTGTATTGAGGAGGTTGGTAAAAAGAGGTTCTGTGTCCATACTGCTACAAATGCTACTACTACTAAAACAGCCTTTGCCTTCACTGAAGATATCACCGCTGCCACAGAGCTTCGTGATGAATGGAGAGGCTTTGTCAACACCCTATGCCCCACTGATGGCTCAGGAGGATATAAGGCAAATTAAGTCTTATAATATATAATATGTTTATATAATTCTGTAATATATAATTAGTCTTATAATATAATATGATATAAGGCAAATTAGACCTAAGGTAAGGTATGTCTTGACAACCAAGACCCACCAACAAAACCAACCAATATTCCAAGCCCAATTAGCTTACTGTAAGGAAGTACCCAGATCCGTTGTCAATTTAGCAATATCGTAGTTACAGTCGAGACGAATTTCCCCAAAAAATTACAGACCACTGGCCTTTTATTGTCGAGGTCCTATAAAGATTAAAATTTGGATAGGTAAACGTTTTCCCCTACTATGGACTTTAAAAGCTGCTAGGCCGAATTTACCTCTAGCATTAAGAATTTGACTCTCCTCTTCTTCCTTCTTCTTTTTGTTCAAATCTCCAATAGTCAATATTGCTTTGTTTACAATCGCGCGGTACATCTCCTCTTGCTCTTTTGCCATGGGACAGTAAACTATCAACTCTTTCTTCGGAGGAAGTTCCAGGGCTACATCACTTTTGAGACGTCGCAGGAGGAATGGTTGAAGGATATTATGCAAGGTTGTTATGATGTGCTTGGATTTCTCTCTTTCAATAAGATCTTTGCTGTCTGCAAAAAAAAAAAAAATCACTTTATTGACTCTGGCAACCTCAATTCATTCAACATAAAAATATTAATGAGGAATTGAGCTTTCTCCCAATAATTCAGATACAAAAGTCGTGATACTGCACATCTAGGAGAAGGGACGTGTTTAATATTGTCATAATCTTACGAAACTACAACTCACTGCAGCACGAAGCCGCCCGAGGCTAACTTAGCTACACACATTCCTCTATTCCAACTTATTCAAAGCCTCCCTCTTTACACCCTCCCAGCAAGTTCCCATTTCCCATAAATCTTTCTTTATGACATCCTCCCAACCCAACCGCGGACGACCTGCTTTCCATTTAGCCCTTGACGGTTGGCCAAAAAGGACAATCTTCAGCACTATGTCATCCTTCATCTGCAGAACGTACACAAACCATCTCAACCTTTCTCTCATTATAACCCTAGAAACCCTATCCGCTTTTCGGAGCGTCTATGCTTCAGCACCATATTTGACCATTGTTATCATTGTAGCTTCCAATATTCTAATCTTAGTTTGCAGACTTATCTTCCTATTCTTCCAAACTTTTTACAACTGTGAAAAAAACTCTGAGCCTTGGCTAATCTACTTTTAATATCTACACTGCTTCCACTGTCTTTACTATTAATACTACTAAGGTAAGTGAACCTGTCCACCTGATCACTTTTTTTCGTTACCCAACGTAGCCTGTTCATCTTCACTTATTCCTAGCCTTGGCGACTTAGTCTTCTTATCATTAATTTTTAAACCTGTTCTAGCAGCATGAACTCGCAAAACCTCTAAAATTTTATTCATTTTGCTCACACTTTCATCTAAGACACTTAAATCATCAGCATAATATAAGTCCAGGAATTTATTTTTTCCCCATTCATTCCGTGTTCCCCCATTGCCTTTCCTGTGCTCCATTAGACAAAGTTCATCAAAATGATTAATATAAATGGGCATAGAACGCAACCCTGCTTAACTCCTGATTTAATATGGAACCCACTGCTGACCTCAATTCCTACCTTAACCGCAGCAGTGTTATTCTCATACATAGCACTAATCACTTTAATGTGTTTATTTGGTATACCATACAAGAATGAGACCTTCGCTAAAGCTCTTCTATCAACAGAATCGAACGCTTGCTCATAATCTATAAAACTGAGGACCAAAGGTGTTTGACATCTAAGGCATTTCTCAATTATTAACCTAAGAGTGAAAATTTGGTCGACACATCCTCTATCTTTTCTAAAACCGCACTTTTCTTCTCTTATCACTTTGTCAGCAGCATCTCTCAGTCTAAAAAGTACCATATTACTAAGTAACTTGATACCTACAGAGACCAGACTAATGCCCTGATAATTACGCCTCTCACTCTTATAACCTTTCTTATACAGTGGTTTTCCTAAAATTGATAGATACTTCCTCTTTTTCAAGAACCATATTCATAATGTTCAGTAGCTTATTTTTAACCTCAGAGCCACCATACTTAAGAAACTGATTTACCAATTTTAGCACCGGGGACTTATTATTTTTTCATCCTTTTGGAACTGTCGCTAATTCTTCCTCGCAAAACTAATCTTCCTTCACATCCAGGGTATCACAAACTTTTTTCATTTTCATGTATATCTTTTCCTGTAACTCTATCTCAGTTTAATACATCCTCCAAATGTTCTGCCCATCTCTCTTTAACTCTTTCCTTATAACTAATTGTGGCTCCGTTCCTACCTTTAACTGGGACAAGTCCAGAATGACTACTCCATCTCAATTTATTAACACGCCAGTAAAATATTTTACTATTATGACTTCTAGCTACATCTTCCAGATCCTCAGGAATTTTATCCATAGCCTTCACTTCACACCTTCTTAGTTCATATTTTGATGCTTTCTCTGCTTTCTTTACATTCCTCTTGTTTTCATATGACCTATCACTCAAATAATTCTTGTATAAGCCCCATCTCCTCTCTATCAAAAACAAAAAAAAAATTCAGCAATACTTCCTAACTGCGTTCCTAATTTTCTTCTCTAAGACGCCATCCGCAACTTCAAAAATTATTTTCCTAAAATTATCCGATCCATCTCCTACATTGTCAAATTTTAAACTCTCCAGTTTAGTATTCAACTGTTCCTGGAAAGTTCCTCTCAAATTCTCATCCTGGAGTCGACCAACATCATAACTTCGTAGAGGAAGTCACCCTTCCAAATATTTCAGCTTTAAATTAGCCCTAGACACTACTAGACGGTGATCTTTGCCTTTAACATCAACAACAGCATTTGTATACACTCTAGTATTTTGTATTGGTCCTGCTAGTCTTCGGTTTACAATAACATAATCAATAAGGCTTAATATCTTAACACCACGTAAATATCATGTTAGCTTATGTGCCATTTTATGACCAAACACTGTATTGGTTATAACTAGATTGTTATACCTACAAAAAGCAGCATTCTGTAGCCATTACTGTTTTCCTTTCTTACATCAAATTTACCTAGGCTAGGACACTATCTATCCCTATTTGGCCTGGGCGTTAAAATATCCTAATAAAAACACCATATTTCTACCTACGACCCTGTTTATTTGCTCCTGTAATTGTAAGTAAAATTCATCTGAGTCACCAGTGTCTCTGTCATTCTGTTTTATAGGGGCCTATAGCCTACTACTATAACTGATGAATTGAACAATTTAATCACGAAATGAGCAACTAATGTTCTATTTTTAATACCTTCCCAGCCCAAAAAAGACTTAGCAGCTTCATGAGCCCTACTCCCTGTCTATGTACCCCATCCTTCCTGCCCTACTAAATAAATTCTATAGTACCTACATTCATGCTTCCTATTCCTGGGATATGAGTTTCTGAAACTCCTATTAAGTCCAATTAAAATCGTCTGAATTTGTCAGTCAAAACGTTGATATAATGATTATATTTAATGTTGTAACATTCCAAGTTTCAATTTTCGTATTCTTTGAATCATCGAAATTGCTTTGGCCTCAGGAGAAGGAATCGTCCTAGATACCAGTACAGGATGGGGACCAACATATCTTCTCGAAGTTTACACCAAAACGCTTAAGTCGGCTTAGAACTGGACAGCAAAAAGTCCCTGGGACTTACAGTTGAATGGAGACTGTGTGCAATCCTGGGTCCATCTCTGTCACAACATGGTTTTCAGACCTTGGCAATGCTCTAATATCAACAAGAGTCGAAATCCTGCACAGACAATCCTATTACCCTCCAACTCATTATATATTCATGCCTACAAATATTATGCTACTACAGGGAGACAACCCATAATAAATAAATTAGCTAGGCAGCGGTTTTTCAGCCTGAAAACCCCCTCCAAAACAGACCAAGCCTAGAACAATTATTCATTAATCAGAATCCCGTTGGAATGCTGTGTTGTTTACTACGCTATAATTTCTCAAAGGGCACCACTCCTCAAGTGGGAATAGAGTTGACCTGACCACAAGGTCCCCAGTCTTGCAGGTACCCCAAAAAGGTCAAGGCAGCCCTTTGCAACCAACTACTCCTTAATTAAATGGAAAACGGGGCTTCATAGCATTATTTGCTTAAGACATTTATGGTATTTTGACAAGCTACAACAGTGGGAATATCAAAAACTACTATTTTGCATGAATAATGATTATTAACAAGAATGACCCTAGGTGTACAGATGTCCAGTCAATAAGAACAAGATGAATTACGAAATTGTTTCCTATAAGGGAAGGGGGCTAAAACACGAAAAGAGTACTTGTATGCAACAAGCTGTTGTGAAGATATGAGGGATTACTAATTATTTCATTCAACACGCATGAAGAAAACTTACAATATACCTTATCTACGTTTCTCAATTGTTTTGATCTATGCTTGTGGTATTTGATAAACCAAACATGTTAATAATTTTTCCAGCTTTTATTTTTGAAGTGGAACTAAAATTCCTGATTGCAGCTATAACACAGTGTAGATCCATCACAAAAAAAAAAAATTAAAACATTCTCTGGAGGGATAGTCTAAGGATAATTTCAGGTACTCCTTTGATTGACCATATATCAAATAATGAGCTGTATGGAAAATATGACTCAACCCTACTTTCTAGGGGAGTAATAAAGGAAAAGTTAAAATGGCTGGGCCATGTTCTACAAGTGAAGGATGACAGATTGCCAAAGATAGTGTTCTGTGGCCATCCATCTGGGGCTAAACAAAAAGTAGGTCATCCCCAAACATGGCTTGGAAGAGGTCATAGCAAAGGATGAAAAAAAGGAGTTTCATGGGAAGGGGTAAAGAGTGAAGCTTAGAATAGACTGGGGCAGAAGTTGCAGTTCATAAGTAAAACCACAGCTGGATGTCATCTGGCTGCATTGCTCCTTACTCATGGAAGTATCTTTCTTTAAGAGCAAAAATCTGAAGAAGGTGCTGACTTAGTTACATCATGATTAGGATGTTGCAAGGAATTTTGAAGAGAGCAAAAAATGAATGTATGACTGGAGAAGGTCAGGTGAGTAGGGTGGGTACTAACATACTCAAATCATCTCCAGCGTTTATATATATATATATATATATATATATATATATATATATATATATATATATATATATAGTTTTTCTTGTTTTTTCATAGGCATATATTTTGGGGGTGATACCTAACATGGGGATACCATAGGTATTTTATGGTAGGCACACCACTTGTTTGGGTAGAGAATTTAAAGTGCCAATACCCTATAGGCAAGTGTGTATTCTCCTGATGAGCCCTTGTGTTGGGTTGTTGCCTCTGAATTATTTGTCTTTACTGTTTTTAATGTTTGGTAAATGACGACTTATACTTATTGACGACATGACTACCTGTCCATGGATTATTCTTTATGGTTGATTGTGTATGGCTATGCTGTTTGACCTATGTGATTGTATGGATGAGTAGGGTTAAGGCCTCATTCAAGTGCTGGTCTATATTAATCACTAATGTAGGAAAACAGTCTTCCTTTTCTCCTTTTTTTTTTAATATGTTAATATAATATGTGTTTTTTTAATATATATATATATATATATATATATATATATATATATATATATATATATATATAACACTTTGAATGAATTCATCAGATCCCCTATGGAAACTGATCTGCACCTTGTTAAGCTTTTTGTCAACAAATACATGCCCTTCTATGAAAAAGGAACTATGCACCTTGCTAAAAGATGGCAAAAGTTTATCAAGCAAAAACAGGTTGCTGGAATATTCCACCCTGCTTCCTCAATGTAAACATGTTCTAGGGTCATGAATTTTTTGAGAACCAAGTAAGGTCCCATGGCCCTTCTAAAATTATTTGACTTTTTAGGTCTATTCGTGCCCTAAATAAGCCACTAACAGTTGTTCCAAACTTTATTTCATTCTTACCTAAGCTTATTTGAGTGAGACACCATCAAGCTAAGAAAACATTTTTGGTCTCCTCCATAAGAATTTGAATCTAGAAATCCACATTTTGACTTTTCACACTCCCCCACAGCCTCTTCTGATAACAATTATCCTGTCCCTGAGCTAAACACTCATCTAATTCTGGAATTGAGTAGCATTTAATACAGTCAAACTATATTCAAAAGCCTTTTTTCTTTCCAAAAAAGTTTTAAAACTGTTTCTTAGTGACTTATACTATATTTCCATAATAGTGTCTATACAAAAGTAAGACCATTAAAGAGAAGTAGGAAAAGAAAAAGAGAAAGGGAGGAAAAGAACTTACTTGACTTGATTTCTTCCAAGTCAAACCAAGACTGGAACACATCTAAATCGTCAAAGATTTCAGGCATTAGGAAATTCAATAAAGACCACAGCTCAGTTAAATCATTTTGTAATGGTGTTCCTGTGAGAAGTAAACGGTTCATACTGCTATATTTCTTGAGTTCCAGTGATAGCCTTGACTTATAGTTTTTAATCCTATGACCTTCATCTACAACTAAGTACTTCCACATAGGTTGAGATAAGATTTTAACATCAGCTATGATAAGTTCATAAGAGGTAATTACCACAGGATATTCTGTATGCCCATTTACTTTCTTTGCAGCACTGATTTTTTGTGAAAGTTCCCATCTCTTTTCAGCTGGACCATGATACAGTACTACTGAAACTTTAGGAGCAAATTGAGTAAATTCATTGAGCCAGTTTGACAAAGTGGAAAGTGGTGCTACAACTAAAAAGGGACCTTCCAGCCCATTCTCCAACATATCACATATATTGGCTATGCACTGAAGTGTTTTACCAAGACCCATTTCATCAGCAAGAATTCCACTTAGTCCACTAGCTGCCATATGCTTCAACCACTTATAGCCTTCAATTTGATAAGGTCGTAGGGTGACATTTTCTAGGAGTGATGGCTGTTCTTCATGATGTTCCCCCGCTGCCAGTTTCAACTTTTCCTGACTATCTGCCTTTTCTGACAGATCTCTATTAATTCCTTTTCTTGCTCTTTTTGGCTTTCCAGTTTCATGAGCATTTTCTTTTCCTTTGACTTTTCTCCCTTTTCTAATAGCCATTGATGGAAAATCTCTCAGTTCTTTCATCTTTTCATGTAGAAGTTGAGAATACAGTTGACTTTTTCCTAACAAGTCCATCAAGCGCTCATATCTTTGCTCTGTCATTTCTTTGTCTACTTTTTCCTTTTCCTCTTTCCGTTTCTCAGCTTCTTCCAAAAGAATACTTTCCATCAACTTTTTATGTTCATCAAGTGATTCTGCTGACATGCCTTCAGTCTCCAAAATAGAGTCATTCTCAGAATTTGGGGAAACTTCTTCTAAAAGAGCATTTATATCAGCAACTTTTTCTCGCATGTCCAAAACACTACTACTAGTGTCCTCTGTAGTAGCCATGGATGACAAAGAATTTTCATCTAATACAGGCTCTCCATTCTTGCCCACTGAACTTCGACTGCTTAAATGACTAGGTCCAGAGTCATGGTCATCTTTGTTATTCATCTCAATTTTTACGTTTCTCTTGCCAAAATTAACATAAGACTAAGATCCTAAAAAATTATTGAAATCAGTTTAACATCTAAAAAGATAAAGGGATATAAAAACTTGAAAAGATTTTTTCTTTTCAATGTTAGCTTTTTGTTAAATGCTAAAGGCATTCTGAGTTGTAGGTTTGAGGTTAATATTTGAATTGGATTTGCTTTTATTTACAGTAGTTTCACACTTACAGTGTGTTGTTTTATGTGTTTAATCTGTGTTGCTCCACTTCCAATCTTTCACAATAAGTTATTAATAAATTATTATTATCCTGTGGCCTGTCAAAAATGTTCTCATAAAATAAACAATTGCTAATAGATTACACCTAAACAAATCTTGCTTTATATGGGATGGATCAATTTTATTGCATTATAAAAGTAAGAAAATTCAGACAAACATGACAAAAACATTTTTTGGAGGGAGATTATGGAGCAAGTCATATTTGGTGGCCAACCAGTCTCTAATTTACATCAAAAGGTATTGCAGAAAAAAAAAAAAAAAAAAAAAAAAACACACTTAGCTACAATCTATCTTCATTATCAAATATAGGTTCATACAGGTTTGACTGTTATGGGGAGGGAAGTAGATCCAATGATTTGTCCCATGGAATCAACCAAGACTACAAAAAATATAAGGTTGTTTCCTCCTTAGTTTCTATTTTTCTTTTCTTAGCTATGCTCTACTCGAATATTTTTTGTACACTAATACAATTACTATTTAGTGAAAGTTCATAAAAATAAATAATTTTTTTCCTTAAACAGAAAAATTGTGATCATTAGCAAATAAAAAAGTCATTTAGAAAGTATTTCGTCTCTTTTTATAGTTTTGTCTATTTATGTTTAATAAAACAACAATAAAAAATGTTTTTATTTTATTATATTGGTCTGTATTTGAGCTTGGAATTTCAACTGACAGATATCTCTAGCACAGAGGGAGGGGAGTATTTCACTTACTTCTGAGTAATTTTTACTTACAAATCAAACTCCATGTTGATCAAAAGCAAAAAAGGGAAAACAGAAGAAGGAAATTATTAAATAAAATTGTACAATGGATCAACATATTATACTGAACATTTAAACATCAACAATCCAAATAACCTGCCAGAAGATAGGCATAAAAAAAAACACAGAATATAGAGTATTATCAGGATCAGAGAAAAAATTGTTGGCCACCTTTGCCAAAATTCTTAAGAATGTCTTAGACCATATTGCCTTTTCATTAACACAAGAGTATGTTATTATATTTCCCCTTGTTATTACATTTCAAAACAAAATTTTTAGTCCCCTTACACACTCACCCCCCCCAAAAAGCAAATAATAACAGAGAAACTATTCCTGAAACTTACAACTTGATCCTTGAACCATGAGATAAAATAAGGTATACTGACACAACTACATATGAAAGGGGTCAACTTTTAATGAAACCTGTGGCTAATGCGGTCCACCAGTCTCAGGATAATTTCAAAATGAAATACACCAACTTTGCTACTCCTAAAAATTTCAACAGAACCGCCAGTCTTAGAAACTGTTCTGGAAAGTCTTAGGGGTGTCAATTGAGGAAGGGGGGAGGCAGGAGGGTTATTTGTCTTTACCTATATTTTATATTTGTTTAGATTTTTGGGGGAGTATAATCATTAGTACATACCCTTTTTAGTATTCTCATTAAAAAATTACCCCCTCAAATTTTTAAAAAAATAGCCCCCCCCCCTTATTTATGTGAATTGACTCCAATGACAATCCTAAAAATTCAAACTCTGAAATTTCAGTTTTTAGAGGTAAACAAACATAATTCTTCTCCCTTTCTATACCAGTTCATGACATTTTTCAGGAAGAACCACTTTTTAGACAGAATGAAAGTGGGGCTTTTAGTATATATACTAATTTTGGCTATAGGTTTAGCCATTAGCAGCATTAAGTGCTCTGATTAGGTTAGCATACACTTATATAAGCAAAACATGTAATATGGAATGCTTGAGTTGATAGACTAAATCCTTTAGAGGTGTTATTTATGTCAGTGTAGACAAGTTACTTCAAAATTTTAGTTGGCAATTACAAATTAGAGTAAACAATTAATTTTCAACTAACTTTTTGTATATATTAGCCTAAAGAAGAAAAAACTGATGCAGGTTAATTAAACTTTCAGAGATTTTCAGGATTCAGTTCCAAAAGTTTCACTTACATAGATTAGACTAGAAGGATACAGCATTAGACTTTACAGTCCATACAGGCGGTATGGATGGTATGGCGGTATTCCGTTTCTTGGCCCTTCAGCCAGGAAGTGCAATGGGGGGTTGGGGGCCAGCCATCCTGTGCTTCCGCACACCCTTCCTGTTCCGCACACATAGACCAGACTAACTTTAGTTAATTTTGCAATCACCTAATAATTATATACATTCCCTTCACCATTTAAAAAAAAAAAAAAAAAAATCAAATCAGCTCCACCACTCAATTTACACAGATTTTATAGGCCTGGAATCACTACCTTCTGTTGCCTACTTGTATAGAAGAAAAATTAGCTTCTGAAAAAATCATCATAATATACTGGAACATGGATGTACCTTGAGGGATGAATAAGAATTTATATCTTGAAATTTTTTGCTAATTCAACTGTACAAATAATAGAAATAGGAAATCTGAAGCTACTATAGTTCTTTTTAATACATCAAAGATGGTAATTTAGTTTTGTAAATGAAACTTTTGGAATGCACTCATGAGGAGCTACAGTACCATCAGCTACTCTTAATCTCAAAATTAAAATTTGAAAAGCATGCACTGATTTTGAATTTTGCTGGATAGATTTGTATGGAATTGATCTTTTTTACCTTTTTAGAACAGCTTAAACATTCTTATTATTTTTTGGCTTTAGATGGTTCTGATATTTATTTTCTCTTTTTGTTAGTTTTAGTTTCCATTCTTATCAGCTTCCCAAGCTGTTTGAAAAACATGGACAGATTTGGAATATTTTATATTAAGTTTGTCTCAAGATGAAGTCTCAGATACATATCAGAAACCAGAAAAGCTGCAAACTCAGGATTATAAAACATCAGCATGATTTAACAGCCAGTTACTACCTCAAAGCTAAACACATGTTAATGCTGAGAATGTAAAACTTAAGAATGGCAATTAGGCAAAAAAAGTGAGCATTACAAAGTGAAAAGTTCCTATGAATCAGATGATCTATAATAGTCCATAATATTGTTAAAAGATAAGCACAATGTTTTAAGCACAAACTGTTTCCAACTTGATGTAACTGCTACCTGTTGTGATGTACATAAACTTCTCTTACAATAAATATTAGTTCTGCTTACCAATAGCTAACTCTCTTCTGGAATAAAACTGGTGAATTATATGGTACTTCCATTGAGTGGATTTAAATTTGCAGTAAAACTTTTTTGGCCTCACAGCCACAATAACTGATTATTAAACATAAGGTATGTGTATAAACTAAAGTAAGAATTTGTTGTATACCAGAACTAAAAACAATGCACTGAAGCACCAAGCTGCCTTAGGCCAACAGATCTATGCACACTCCTCCTCCATCCCAACATATTCAAAGCCTCCCTTTTCATACTGTCCCAGGAAGTTCTCATTTCAATTAAATCTTTCCTTATGACATCTTCCAACCCCAACAGGGAATGACCTACTTTTTGTTTGGCCAAAAAGGACAATATGTTATCCTTCATCTACAGACTGTGCCCTAAACCCCTTACTCTTTCTTTTTTTATAGCCATTGAAAGCAGGCTTACACAACACTTTCCATATAGTCTACTGTCTGAGATATGGCCACTCAGTTGGGTACCAAAAATAATCGGTGGGCAATTTATTTGGAGAATATCCAGCAAATCTTCCTCTGTTTTCTGAATATCCTTGCTTGGAGCCATACTTGACTGCTGTTATCACTGTGAAATCTAATATTATAATTTTGGTTTGTAGTCTTATCTTCCTATTCTTCTAAGCTTTTTCAACTGTGAAAAAACACTCTGGGCCTTGGCTATTCTACTTTTAACTTCTTCCTGCAACCACTATCTTTACTAATAATAGCCTACTATCTAGGCAAGTAAAGCTGTCCACTAGATCAATCTTCTTGTTACCCAACATAAGTTTTTCATTTTTACTTATTTCTAGCCCTAGCAATTTAGTCTTCTTAATATTAATTTTTTAAACCTTTTCTTGCACCCTGTATTCACAGAATATCTAGGGTAAAAAACCAGGATCTCAAACTCAACCCTCAAATCTCGTTACCAAATAGAGACTGGAAAGAATTGTACACATAAATGAATAGCTAAAAATCTAAGCTACACTCAACATGGTTATTATTAAAATTATTCAAGATCAAACACTTAAGATTATTAATTCATTGACTAATCTGGAAGGACTTCTTTTTGGAAATAACAACTATCCTATTTTGATGTAGGCCTGTATATCCTTTCTGTGTTTCAGTTTTATTGACATAGGCTATTAACAAATAGCCTAGCTGATTGTTTTCTGATTCTAAAAATGTAGCTTTTATTCTGTGATATTTATTCTATAAACCACAAATATTAAATATAGTTTTTTTTCAATTGCTTGTCAAAGTAGAGACCACATTTTGAATTTATGATGACAAATTACTCCAACAGAGCTGATTCTAGTGGGAAGTGATTGGGTCTACACTTACATAGCGTCATACTGTAGTAAAATAGGGCAGTTCAAGAACCCACCTCCATTTTTCTGGAAGGCCAAAGAAAAGTGGTTGGTAAAATTCTAGTTAATTGACTTCTTGCTATCTCAGAAAGGGTTGAGGTTAGGAAAATGAAACTTTCAGGGATGGGTCTTCAGGCTAAAGTATGTACTGGGAAGGTATTTTAAAGTACCCACTTCCACTCCTTCTCCCTCTAGAGGGCCCTGAAATTTGCCTACATGACATGTCTATACCTATTGAAATTTTGACAAAACAACATTTTACCTTAATTTTCAGTTACCAGCTGCTTTTTCTCTGCCTTTAGTTCTTAAAATGCAATTCCTGTTATTTGAGTAGAATTTTGAGCCATATCAATTTTTTTTCAAAATTTAGGAAATGTATTTGCACATCTTTAAAACCTTATAAAATGGAATTGAGCAAAGTTATGAAGCTGAAATCAATTTTGTTGTACTTCAATTAAGCAGAAGACCTATTTTACAAGGTTTCACTTTTATAACACACATATTTTTAAAGGTCATCAAAGGTCAGGACCCTCTAGAGGGAGGAGTGAAGGTAAGTACTTCAGAGTATCTTCCCAGGACATATTTTAGTCTGTAGATTCATCCCTGAAAGTTTCATTTTCCTAACCTAGACCCTTTCTGAGATAGTAAGAAGTCAATTAACTAGAATTTTAACAAGTGGTCTTTTCCAAAAAGAGTTCTTTTACCCTAGACTAACTGCATAAGCTAAGTGCTTCCTTTGTAAATGGATAGAAACCTGAATGTTACTGGCAGCTACTGCTATATTTGAATAGAATACTAAATGGAGAATCTAATGGTATATTTGTCTTTCTTATTAGATTTCTACCCAATAGTAGCTAAATGCTAGATTAGCCTAAGCTATACCTTTACCTGAACAGGAACAAAAATGAATCTAGGCTAACAAATATATTTGAAAACACCTTCGTTTGCAGTAAAGGACATACATCAGGCATTAGGAAGAAGAGGAGCAGTTAAGCTGGAAACATCTTAGAAATTTGTCATTTTGGGTCTAGGCTAGTTTTCTTTTAAGAGGACACAAAAACACTTACTGCTCTATTTGACTCTTTACCTTGAGCTTCAGCACGAATTTGATTACATATTAAACTCTATTAAAGAAAATAGCAGAGTCTATCAAAAGAACAAGATGTGGCCTACAGTCAGCTGATTGAAAAAAAGTATAGCCTGGGCTAGTACAGCCTGTTTGGAACCAACTCGGTAGTTCCTATTCACCTAGCCCAGAAACTTTTATAATTAGGATAACTTTTGGCAAAATTTCTGCAAGGGCAATTTCAGCCAACAACAATTAACAATTATGTCATGTTTTACCGCCAAATGTTTCAATGTGATTTACATTTCAAATTTTTGCCAAGGAAATTCGACGTTGCCAAGCAAATATAAACGTTGATCTCGCAAGTAAAATGGTGCAGACGAAGAGTCACAGAGATAGAAAAAGGAAGCGTGTTTTTCCATCTCTATGCAAAGGCTACTGAGTAGACCCCAACACCAAATCGGTCTATTGGTAACAAGCCACTAATAAAAGACACAAAGGCATCAAGAAGAAAATCAGCGGTGTGCCAATACTAGCGCCGCGGCAGCGCACCACCGTTTCATCTGACAGCATCAGCTCAGCTGACTTACCTTTGATGAAGGGAAGAAGGAAAAGAAATCACTATCGTGGGATTCACGGCTCTCCTCCCCCCCCTGTCACAAAAAGCAACGAAGACCAAAGTCCAGCTTGGGATCACCCTTCCTGTCTCTGTTTTTCTTTTCTTTTTTGACTCTTTTGACTCAGTTTGACTCTTTTTCTCAATTCTTCTTTTAAAAACACTAAAAAACTTTAGCGTAAAGAGCGGGGCGTTGATGAGGAAGCAGCCTCTTTCATATACGAATTAATTTCTGTTCGTTTTAAGTTTTAATGTCGCTCCTTACTTTCAGCTAAAAAAACTTGTTTTTTTTATTTAATTTCTGAACGCTTTTGAATCAATGCATGTTTTGATTTTGGCTCTCTGCAGAGGAATAATTAAAACGAAATTTGCATTTTTTTTTTGGGGCTAAATGGCTTTCTTATAATTTTGATCGAATGATTTTGAGAAAAATAGAGCGGGGGAGGAAGCCTAGTTGCCCTCCGGTTTTTTGGTTAATTAAAAAGGCAACTGGAACTTTTAGTTTTTTACGAATCTTTTTATAGTAAAAGATTTACGTAACTTATAAATTAGCTTACGCAAAGAACTTTTGTATTCTCATGTTTTTATTACATATATGAGGGGGTTCACCCCTTCGTCAGTACCTCGCTCTTTACAGATTTACTAGAAAAAGGCAACTCGACACCCCGCTCTTTACCCTAAAGTATTTTATTGTTTTAAAAAGTAGAGTTGCGAGAAAGTATCAAACTTTAGCGCAAGGAGCGGGGTGTCGAGGAGGAAAAGCCCCTTTCATATAAGGAGTAATTTCTGTTCGTTTTAAGTTTTAGTGTCGCTCCTTACTTTCATTTCAAAAAACTTGTTTTTTTATTTAATTTCTGAAAGTTTTTGAATTAATGCATGTCTGGTTTTGGCTCTCCGTACATAAATTATTAAAATGAAATTCGCTATTAATTCTTCTTTTGGCTAAATGGCTTTCTCTTAGTTTTGATCAGACGATTTTGAGAAATAAGGGGTGGGGAAGGAGGCCTAGTTGCCCTCCAATTTTTTGGTTACTTATAAAGGCAACTAGAAATTTTAATTTTTAACGAACGTTTTTATTAGTAGAAAATATACGTAACTTTAGAATTAACTTACGTAACAAACTTTTATATTTTTATTATATATATGAGGGGTTTGTCCCCTCGTTAATACCTCGCTCTTCACAATAAATCTTAAGTTTTATCCCAATTCTTTAAGAATGACCCCTGAATCAGAAAGGCCGTAGAATAAATAGTTGAAATTACTAAAAATAATTTAGCATAAAGAGCTAAGTATTTATCTCCTTCTAAATACCTCGCTCTTTATGCTGAAGTATTTTTAGAACCCCTCATATGCGTAATAATCTCTGTTCGTTTTAAGTTTTAATGCTTTTCCTTACTTTCAATTGAAAAAACTTTTTCATGTTTATATTTTCTTTGTTTTTTTTTAATAGTAATGCTAGAAAATCCTGCGCCCTTTTCATTGAATTTCTCTTCCCCCAAAGAATATTTCTCCAAGGAAAGATCCTCCCATATAGCCCCCTCCCCTGAACCCCACACCCAAACAAAAAAATCCCCCTGAAAACGTCGGTACACTTCCCAAGAACCATTACTGTATGTAAACATTGGTCAAAGTTAGTAACTTGCAGCCCCTCCCCCAGGGACTGTGGGGGTAACTCATCCCCAAAGACACAGTTATTATGGTTTTCGACTATGCGGAACAAAATGGCTATCTCAAAATTTTGATCCGTTGACTTTGGAAAAAAAAATGAGCGTGGGAGGGGGCCTAGATTCACTCCAATTTTTTCGGTCACTTAAAAAGGACACTAGAACTTTTCGTTTCCGTTAAAGTGAGCCCTCTTGCAACACTCTAGACCACTTGGTCGATATGATGACCCCTGGGAAACAAAAACAACAAAAAAACAAACAAACAAATAAACACGCACCCGTGATTAGTCTTCTGGCAAAAAATTATATATTTGAAATTATATTTATATATTTGAAAAATTATATATATTGATTATATAACTAATATATTTGAAATCAGCATACAAATCCAATTCTTTTGATATATCTTTTAGCATCGAAATTCCGTTTTTTAGAGTTTCGTTTACTATTGAGCCGGGTCGCTCCTTGCTACAGTTCGTTACCACGAACTGTTTGAAAAATTTTATTATAGAGATTTTTTTTATATGAATATTAATTCCATTGGAATAGCAACCATGATGCCAGGTGTAATGAAGAGTCCGTATCAAATTTTGAATATCCTTCCATTGGATCTTTTCCCTTCTATTCTTTATGTGATAGAACATATTCAACGTCTTTTATCTGATTATTATTATTTTAATAATATATTTTTTCAGGATAATAATCAAGTAATATGTCGCATATTTAGCCCGTGGATGTTCTGTAGTTCATCAGGCTTTAATAAAATCTCAAAGGTCCCATTTTCACCACTACATAGGGTTATATGTAATTGAAACAAATTTCGTAGTCTTGTATATATGAACGAATCCTTAGTTAATAATAAAATAAGATTAAAGGACCGTTTAATTAGTAACTATTAATTTAATCTATGGGGTGGATGCTCCTCATTTTATTTAATTTATTTTTTACTTGGTTATTTTGAATTTATTGGGATTTGTTTTTTGTTACCATACATAGAGTTAAAGAGCAATCTTTTTATTCCAGTATCTGAAGATAGGATTATTTATTTATTGCTGAGTGTATAAACCCACACACAAGTTATTATCATTATGGGTCATCAACTTGATAATTTTGTGAAGACATTTTTATTCATTAATAAAGAATTTGAAATTGACCAATCGCTCTTTTCCAAGGTAGAGCTATTGCGTTGAACTTTGAAACAGATATATTACTATAACTTTACAGAGATAATTTTAGAAAGAGATAGACTTCTTATTTTGAATATATCCGTCACATGGTGGAAACAATGTTAAAGACTTCTCGGTATGTAAACTTCCACATAGATTTACCTTGAATTATCTTAAATTTTGCCTATGTTGCTAGTGAAGCTGTACTTGACTTCGTGAAAGGAAATGATCTTCCTCTAGAGTCATATTCATGTAAGAGTATGTCAGTGACAGGATACTACCTAAGTACATAAGCAAGAAATTTTTTTTATTTAAAAGAGCACCTTTAAGTAAGGGGAAGACTTCGTACAGGTATAGCAAATTCCCATGTCCTCTAGTCAAAAAAATCACAACACTATCTTTGCAGTAAAGACCATCTACAGAAGTTTTAAATTTAAATTTGCCGTTTCGTTAAAAAATGGAAGGATTATAAATTTCAAGCACAATCACATAACTATTTTGTGGAATTCTGTGAACTGTGTAGGAAGATGTTAGGTTTGAAGCGACCACTTACTTTCAGTTATTTATTTATTAATCGCTTATTAAATAGAATTGGTGGATACGAAGAGTTCTTCTCATCTTTTTTATTATTTCAGTGACAAAGTAAGGTTCCATACTTGGGACTGTCTCAAGTGTTGGTACTCCTTACGTTTCCTATTAATAGCAAACATAAGCAGAAATGAAATAGCCAGGGTTATTTTACACTGAGATGTTAAGCTAGCCTAATGGTAAACCTACCGAATCAGCATACTTATTTATATAGCCTAGAACTACATATTCTAGGCCTAGACACTCAATGTTAGCACCTTCTTCTCCAAGCTAATTGGTGTTATGACCAGGTATCCGCTCTCTTCTTGACCACTGTACAAAAGTCACACACGGTTTTTGCTGAGATGGGAGTCTGTCAAGTTGGATGGTAAACTTCTGCAGACATAGAACAGACTGTGACGATTCTTGCCTGTGTTTCTGTATTTGGAAACCCAATTCCGATATTGGTCCTCCCAGGGAAAAAGACATCACCAGTCACTTTAGGCACTCCACCTCTTATTGTTCCTTGAGTTAGTGACAGTATCTGGACAACGGATTCTGCGTTCAGTGAGTTTCTGCATCACTTTAGCATGTATACTAAATGCTTTTTTTATGTATTAGTTAATACATAAGCTCCATTGATCCCTGAGTCAGGACTGGTCGATTTAGATGTAGCGATAGTCTTACCTATTTACAAGTTAGAAGTTTTTGACTTATTAATTTTGATCAAATGAGTAAATAGAAACAACCGTATCTATATTACATTTTTTTTATTCCGCAACTAAAAAAAAGAACTCAGAGACAAGTAACTTCTAAATAATTTAACTTTTTGTGTACATAGCTAAAGCAAGCAAATTCACTTGATTTGTCAAAGTTAGCACACAAATTTCGTACAATTATGAGCCTTTGTTTGTCACCCAAGTTAGATCAGCTACTAAGGAAACATGATCTGAGGGAAACACAACACTAGGAAGTCCAACATTAGCACTGAGCTCTTCTTCGCTTGGAAGTGGAACTACCTGACTGACATTAAATCTATTCGCTTGGTAAAATATATAGTCCAGGCAGTCTTTGAATCCCTCAGTGTAGTTTGTATAAAGAGGCGTGCCACATGCACTTTCCATCCTTATAGGGTTGATCAGAAGGAGATTTTCAACAGCTTCATCAACATCTAAAACAATAACAGCAATAAAAAAACTACAATAGTAATAATAACAAATGGATTAATCATCTTATTAGCAATAACAGTTAATATTGAATTATTTAAGTACGACCTACTCACATTTCTTGCGTTAAAATGTTTCAAACGCAAGGTAAATACTTAGAAGTTTGACCATAAGAGTTTATGTACCGAGATTAAATTGTAAAATTTTTATATTGTACATTATCTATATATATAAAAATAAGTTGTCTGTGTGTGTGTGTCTGTCGAGTGATGTCATGTTTGTGTGTCGACTGACGTCATGTTTTCGACTGACGAAATTACAGACCGGGACATCGGGCCACAAATGACGACCGGGACACCGGCACATCTTCTATATATATAAAAATAAGTTGTCTATGTGTGTGTCTGTCTGTCGAGTGACGTCATGTTTGTGTGTCGACTGACGTCATGTTTTCCACTGACGAAATTACAGACCGGGACATCGGGACAAAATGACGACCGGGACACCGGCACATAGGGAATATAAATGACGACCGGGACACCGGCACATAGGGAATATAAATGACGACCGGGACACTCAAAGAGAAAGCGACCGGGACACAAGGAATGTTCGATTAGCAATCACCATCAACAAACCACCGGGACACAAATGACGACCGGGACACAGGGAGTATAAGTGACGACCAGGACATAAGTAAAAAAAAAAACTAAAAAAACTAAAAAAAAGGGTAAAAACTACAAAAAACTAAAAAGAAAAAAAAACTAAAAACTAATAAAAAACTAAAAAAGCTAAAAAACTAAAAAAACTAAAAAAGTAAAAAAATAAAAAAAGGAAAAAAAATGAAAAATGAAGGAGAAAAACAAAACTAAAAAAAATAAAAATAAAAAAAAAACCAAAAAGAAAAAAAGGGGAATAATACAAAAATTTATTTCATCATATACCATTTCAAGAACGAATGTATATACAGACCGGGACACCGGGATACAAATGACGACCGGGACACAGGGAATATAAATGACGACCGGGACACAGGGACACAACTACAACGGGGACGCCGGGGGGCACAGGGGGATTTATAAATGACGACGGGGACACAGGGAATGTTCGATTAGCAATCACCATCAACAAAGCTCAAGGGCAATCATTAGAATCATGAGGTATAACTAAAAAAACTAAAAAAAGGTAAAAAACTAAAAACTAAAAAAAAAGACCAATTCAAAAACGAATGTATATACAGACCGGGACACCGGGACACAAGGAATATAAATGACGCCTGGGACACTCAAAGAGAAATCACAGACTGGGACACCGGGACACAAATGACGACCAGGACACAGGGAATATAAATGACGACCGGGACACAGGGACACAACTACAACGGGGACGCCGGGGGGGACAGGGGGATATATAAATGACGACGGCGACACAGGGAATGGTCGATTAGCAATCACCATCAACAAAGCTCAAGGGCAATCATTAGAATCATGAGGTATAGATCTGAATACGGATTGTTTTCCCATGGACCATTATATGTTGCATGTTCAAGAGTCGGTAAATCTGACAATCTATTTATATGCACAGACAATGGGACAGCAAAGAATGTTGTATATTCGCAAGTTTTACGTAGTTAAAAACATATATATATATATATATATATATATATATATATATATATATATATATATATATATATATATATATATTCACAGGTGGGACATAGGGACACAACTACAATGGCGCGTAACTAATATGGCGCGTAACGACTTACGCGCACGGGGGGGCTTGGGGGGGCGTGAAGCGCCCCCACCAACTAGGTGTTGGGGTGGCGCGAAGCGCCACCCCAACAGCTAGTTATATATAATTGTATATTATCTATGGAGAAGTAACAGCAGGAATTGGAATTAATTAGTCTTAGTTTCAAGTCAGCAAAAAGCGATGCTTGCCCGGACAGTAAGCTTTTTGAAGGCTTAGAGGCTTATTGGGTTTATGTAAGTTGACGGGTTTTCAATTAATTCCTTCATTCATCCATTGGATTTAGTCAAATATTTAAGTTCCAGTTTGTACCTTACTTATTAAAACAATTAACGGCACTATTATGTTCTCTGCGCTGTTTCTATTTAACCTGAGATTGTCGGTATAGCCGATACAAGATTTAATTTTGCCTTCTCGTCGTAAGCATACGTGAAAAACTTCCTTCTAGACTGCTCTATATTTTATCGCGAAAATTGGCATCATGGTATATTCTGGTCTAAAGAAAAAACGATTTAGATAGGCCAGAAGTTTGAGAAAATTCGTTAAGAGACTTAAATTAAAAAAAAAAAAACTATTTATGTGAGTGATGTCATTTTTATACACATCAGTATTGCAATGACGTTGTCACACTTAAATGGAAAAATTGAAGATTTACATGTATGGATAAGTACATTAAATTGCTTAAAGAGCCAAAAACTGCGGAAAGAGCAAAAACGGGCAATTGCAAAAATATTTCTACATATTTTAACAAGGGATTACAACACTTCAAAAGCCTTAGCAACGAAAATCAAAAGTTTGGAGCTTAGTAGACAATCGCTGTTAGACATCGGACTTGCTTGAATAATCAAATATCTTTGAAAAGATACAGTATTTTCCATTTTTTCGCGAAAATTTGTATCCTGGGATATTCTGGCAAAAAAAAAACGATCTAGATTACATCAGTATTGCAATAACGTTGTCACATTTGTCACACTTATATGGAAAAATTGAAGATTTTCATACATGGAGAAGTTTACAATAAATCGCTTAAAGAGCAAAGACAAGGGATTACAACAATTCAAAAGCTTAGGAACGAAAACCAAAAGTTTGAAGCCTAGAAGAAATCGCTGTTAGACATAATGTTAGACTTTTCAATATTACTGAAAAGACTATAGTATGGAAAGACATTAAATTGCTTAAAGAGCAAAAAACAGGCAATTGCAAAAATATTTGTATATATTTTGACAAGGGATTACAATAATTCAAAAACCTTTAAAAAGAAAAACCAATGTTTGAATCTTAGTAGAAACCGTTGTTAGAAATCGGACTTGCTTGAATAATCAAATAACTGTGGTTAGAAGACAAGTGACAATGACAATCCATCGACAATGACAATGACAAACAAAACTCTTTCTTGGCACTATTATGACCATTGTGGCTTTCTGGTATGTTGTACAAATTGATATTAAGAAATGATCAATTAAGCACGACATACTTCATTTTAATCGTAGACGTTACTATTACTTACTGTAAGTGTTACTATTACTACACTCGAGTAAACCAAAATATAAACAGAGAGCCAAGAAGGCAATTAAATAAATAAATAAAAATGTTGTCCTACTTGAGGTCCAATCCTTGTGATCAGGAGGAATATGCTGCTTTCGCATTAATTCGAGGACACCATTGGAGGGAGAACTGTTGAAATCCCCACAGAAGATTAGGGCAATTTCCTTATCTGGAGCCTGGAATGACAAAAGTTCAACATTTGAATACATTGAAAGACAACTATAAAAACAAAAGAACTATTAAGCCTTTTATTACAAATGACTTCTTAGATACAAAGGGAAACTAATTTGATACGTAGAGTTTATGGGGGGTGTCCACTTTAAAGTTTTGCACATCAGAGGTTTTTTTTCAAAAGGGGCCTACTAACGACAATAAGCATTAATAGTTTAAAGTGAATTAGTATTGAAATGTAGCAAAGGCAAGTCTGACATGCCTAATACTTCACATGCCTACAACTACGACATCATATTAGTTATAACAAAAAACTGCCATGTTCAATGTTTTAAAGGGTCAAAAACTAGCTAAATCAGAAACTTAAAATATTACCTTTTTTAGGGATGGCAGGGGACAATTTCAGAATTTTGAAACACCTGAAAAATATTGCTTACTTCAATCCATTTAGAAAAATGAAAAGGTTTGTGTGGATTTATTACAATGTTACGAAAATATTTGTCCTGAAAAACCTCATATAAGACCTAATTCTTCTTCCAATAAATTCTACATATATAGCATATAATACTGATCGGAAACTGAAATTTCGAAGGTAACAGCCCAATCCCGTATCTCCAAAGAGAATGTACCCCGCCCCATCTCTAAAGGTTATAGAACTAGGTTGAATTTGCGATTACAGAAAACTTCCACTTCACCCAAATTTTCATTTAACTAAAACTTATATAGTTCTAGACAGGGAGAGCATGCATTTGCTGGATTTCGACACTAATTACTACAAGGTTTAATTTTAATGATTTTTGTGAAACGTTCTTTTTTATAGAATAACAGCTTCTTTTTTCTTCTTAGATTCAAATTACGCAAAACTCCATAAGTTTTGCTATATAAAATACTGAAGATAACACCTAGTAGATTCCTGCAACTATATATCCCTTAAAGGTACATGCATATTAAGGAGATAATTTCTTTGTCCAATGTCCAATTTCTTAGATAATCACAACCAAAAATGTACAGAGGATACGCTATATCCTCTGTACGCTGCATGTCTGGTTTTGCTGACACTGAATAGATGTTTAATAGGAGCTAGGAGGTTCGAATCCCAGTGATGGCCAATTTTCGTAGGAAAGTTTCATTATTATACTAAAACCATACAAAATTCTACTTTCCACGAAAGACAAAGAATAAAAATAAAATGAAGTTTACTCACTGGAAAAATAACAGACTCCCGCCTTAACCGCTATGATAACCAATATTTAATTTTATATACAAGAGCTTGATGCAGAAAATTTCAAAAGAACAAATTACAGAAAAATTCAATAATCCTCAGTTCTCACTGCTGGGGCTGAGAGTTCAAAATCCAAGCTTCACAAGCTATGTGCTATTGACAAAATTTACAAGACTATAATTTTACAGCAAGTCTACGGCTCTCGCATGCTTGTTTTGACGTCAGACTACCAGTTTTTTCTTATTTGGGTTTTCGCAATTTTTATAGTCCATTTCTTTTTCCAGGGTTTCACCACTATTCTTCAAAAATTTCACTTTCTAGCTTGCATGGTTTAGCTGCAAATTGAATGGAAGAAAAGAAAAGCTAGCAAAAAGGCACTTGCTTTTATATATAAGCTGACAAAAGAGACAGCTTTTTCGCATTTTTGGCAAGCCAAAAACTGGCTTCACTTGCACTGTCACCACCCTCTGCTCGCTCGAGTTTCGACCATCGCCAAAGGCGGGTCAGGCCTTTGGCCCTCACAAAGATAGTCTGACGCCAAATCTCTTCACTATTTTTAAAGTAACCAATGATTTTAATCACCTTTTAAAATATTTACAGAAATTTAGTAATGTTAATAAAAAAAGGAAGAAAACCTTCAATTCCAGTGTTTTAACCAAGTCTTCAAAATACAGCATTCCTAATCCAGCCTGAAGAAGTCTTATATGATCTGCGTCTGGATGAAAGTATAGGTGAGTGTTCCCAACAATTAACCAACGATCTGGACTGTCTATTAGCTCGAATACATGCGCCTAGAATAAATCACACTCAAATAAATAAAAGAAAAATGAGTAATGAAGAGGCTAATTGTGAACAGCGTAGTAAATACTTTGCCTAATGATTTCCGTAATCTAACTTGGCAAGTTCTTTTCACGAACGCGGAAAAATTTAACTTCAGGAAACATTAGTTTTCCATGTCCTTAAATTAAAAATGAAATTTTTCGACAGTACATACAGCGATTTGTCAATTTGATTACTAAATTAAGGGCCAGACTTTATAATAAACAAAACAAAAATTATTTATGCTTCATAAAATCGACTACAGAAATCTCGAAGGCTTTCAGAACTAGAATAACGGCCTACTAATACTAGAGTACGACGAATAGATAAGGCGAAACACAGAAGAGGGTGGACAACAGAGTAATTTGTTCCTTTTACTACACTCCAATTACCGAAGAAGGAATATGGGACTTTGATCCATATTGGCAAGTAGAGAAGTTTTCTACACGAGTTTGCTTTATGAGCAAACGGTGAACTTCATCATTAATTACATAGCAGTGTTAAGGGGATAAGTAGCCTTCTAATGTATCACAATTTGTAATCTTTTAAGCTTTAGTCACTTTGTTTTTAAGTTTGAAGTTAAGTTTTTGCATAGTTTTTCTTTTTTTCTAATGACGTACTGAATTACCAATTTGTATCACTATTCAAAAATTAATCCCTGAGCTACATGCTCCATAGCAAAAGCCCACATTGTAATTCGCATGTGTACACTTTACGTATAGAAAAATATCTGCTCCTAAAGAAAAAGAAAAAGAAATTTCAAGACTATTCTACGGGTATTTTATATTTGTGCACAATATACGTTTTTATACTTGTACACAATATACGCTTACTTCATAATATGCATAATAATCATAGTTAGCATATTTTGCATGGGAGAACCTTCATTTTCACTTCTTTCCTTGTTTTTCCAGTTATTCTAAGATATATATTCGGCCCTGGACATAGGGCCGAAATATTCACTGAATTAAATTTCACTGTCTCGAGAAAAATTCCCTATTGTTTCCAAGTTGTATTTTTTTTATATAGAAAGACAGTGTGGTCCTCGTAACTATTTATAAAAATTCTCCACGTGCAAAATGTGTTAACTATGACTATTCTGTATATTATGAAGGAGGAATTGTTTTCTTAACATGTTTCCTTATGTTCATCAAGGCTTTTAGGCTTACACCAAAATTCATGTGTTATTCCAAATATCTAAAATTCGTGTGTGACTGAATTCCAGGATACAGCTTATTATAATAGAAGCTAACGTTACTAAACCAACGACAATTAGAGGATTTTCTTTATTGTATTTTACTTGTTACTCTTTTCAATTTGCGATTTTATTTTCTAATGAAAATGGGATGCAAGTTAAGATGTTAAGAAACAAGATGCAAGTTAAGAACCAAACCAAGCTTCGGTCTAGAAACATTCTTGCTGTCACAACAACGAGAATAAGATGCTCCTTTCAAAACGTGGATCAAAAAACAAATTTGCTGCAAGGCTTATGCAAGCGTAATTACTTTTAGTGAAATGTAGCTAAGAAACTGATTTAAGTGAAATTGTTTTATTTTAGGAGCTTTTTCCTTTTTTCCTTCCCTTTTTTGGACGTTACTTCGGACATTATCCGAACATAGAAGGAAATACAAAAGGTACAACAGGCTTCCATCGACACTGGGTTTTCATCAGCCGTGAGTGGTCTGGGGCCTATCAGACGGAATTTGAACAGATCAAATTGTATCTAAAGGAAAAATTTGTAGAGTCCGTAAACCTTTTACCTTTGGGACCCAGTCCCAAGCAGCGTCTTGAGGGTAGCTCTGGTAGAAAACGATAATATTTTGGCACCTCTGGAGTTATCACACACTTGAAAACTGAGCAATAAATAGGAGAAAAATTGGCACCTCTTGAGTTATCACACACTTGAAAACTGAGCAGTAAATAGGAGAAAACTAAAATAGACAATTGGCAGTACTCTAATACAAACAGCTAATGAAATCAATGAAGCACCATCTTGGATTAGGTAGTAGTAATAAAAGTAAAATCAAATGTATTACTAATGAAGGGATTTTTATACCTGAAGAGCGTTTGTCCTTTGGAGAACTCTGTCTTTTAAGTTTTCATTGCGGCATACTGTCTCCCATACTCTTCTGAAAATTGGCCTCTCCTGCAATGCTTCACTTATGGTAAAACTCTCTGTTTGAATTAACCTGTAAAATTTTAACGAATTCTATCACTAAAATTTACTCAAGCCATGAGCTTTATACATTATTATAGTAAAAAATGCTTTCGAACTGGCGTAAATTTCATGATTTACTAGAAATAAGCGAGCCTAATGTAACCCCATGAATAATCAGTCTAATCAGTCTCTTTCTAGCATCCACCATCTCCAGGCAAGTTCCAAGTTTACCCCAAATATTGGTACATATGACATTTTTCATAGTTTCTATAGAAAGAAAGGGAGCAGAAGCTAAAAACTAAAGAGTATTTTCTGGGAACTGATGAGTGTTTTTGATAAATAACGGCCAGCGTGCTGCCGAAGTTTACGGATGACGTCATCGATTTGGTAGTTTACTATATGTGTGCTATAATCATTGAGATTGGTTATACAAAACTCAAGATTTATTATCCGTGTGTAACATGGAATTTTGTGACACGCCTACAGCTTGTTCAACTGTAAGGACAAGATACTTACAGTATTGAATTCATATAGTTTCAGACTTATCCGTTCACAGAGCCAGAATTCTGATGATGCTTAGAACTTCCTTACAGAATGGTGTAAATTCGCTTAAAAAATCAAATTTGTCCCACATGCACAGGTTTCTGATTTGTCTTATAAGGTCAAGATGAAAAATAAAAATAATAAAACAAAAAGCAAAAGCTGGGTCTCAACTATTGTGTAAAAAACAAAATTGACAACTTACTTTGAAATATTAAAACCGTAGGACTGCAGGAAAAAAACTTGACAAAGGCTTGAACAGGGAGGGTAGAACTCAATAGTCCCACACTTGGCATAAAGTAAAAGTTAGAATGCGTGCACTTTAACATAGCAAAGAACCTATAAGCGCATTTTGAAAAAAACAAATAAATACCACATCATAAAGAGCCAAAAAACTAATCAAGAGCTGAAATTTATCTTCAAGGTAATAACTTATAGTGACCCTTTACAAAAGCTATAGAAAGATCTTTAGTGCGCTCCAAATTGTCCAAAGGATATACCCCTTAATTAAGACAACCAAATAGTTCAACTACAAAAAAAAGCTCCATAAATAACCTTTTATTTTAGAAATTGATTCGGTTTTTCAGTAATTGTACTTGTTTATGAATAAGCTATGCTAAAAAGGACAAATAAAAAAAGTATTTTAATAAAAGCGAAGTTATTATTAAACCCATGCTACGGCATGCCACAAGAATCTGTCTAGTTTATACTACTATTGTTCAAATTCTTCTTCGTAAAAGAATTCTAGGACTTTATTGTCACAGTACTTGTATAACCTCAAGCAAAAGTAATTAGCGTTTGGACCATGTGAAAAGCATGATGCACAATCTTTTTACTTTGAGTTTTTAATGTTACGTAGTTTTTGTTATTTTTGCTAGGAAATACAAGGCTATTGTGCGCTTCATTTATAATTAGGTTTGACTACGTTGTGATTTGTTAATTTAGTTTTTTTTTTAATTTCCATTTTCTTTCTTTTACATAGCTTTACTCCAAGGGATAGAACATACAGAGCAGAGAGTAAAAAAAAAAAAAAAAAAATCATTATGTGTTTTGTTTTGTTCACCCTGCCTATACAAAAAAAGTACTCCCACTAAGAGGAGAACACTCTTATGATGCAAATCAAACATTTGCGAAAAAAAATCCTGTTTCAATTTCTATGTAAAATACCACTCTATTAATTTTCCACCTCTAATGTTGAATTATGTTGAATTTTATTTTGGTTGGTAGGGTGATTAAGGGAAGTAAGGGTGGGTTTGGGAGGTAAGGGTGGGGCTAGGGAGACAAGGGTGGGTTAGGGAGGTAAGGGTGGGCAGGGGGTAAGGCGCAGTTGGGAGCAATGAAAGGGGGAAGGGAGAGTTGTGCATTAATGAGTAAGATAGATTGGATTTGTTATTATAGGTAAGTAGATATGTGGACTTTCACGCGCCCTCCATCAGAAATTTCTCCCTCCATCAGAAATCCATCAGGAATTTCAACCCCTCCATCAGATAAGGTAAGACCAAAAGTTTTGAAAATGTAGGAGGCATGAGCTGAATTGGGGGAGCTAATTCAAGCCCAAAATTTATAAAATATATTTCGTAAGCTTAGGTAAATTAAAAGTGTGTTGTGTACCAAGTTAACAATTGTGGATTCGTTCATAATGTAATATATAATAAAAATAATGTCCAGTGAAGGACATTGTGGTAAATTAAAAATCCTTTTTGCAAAATTTACAGATTAGCAAACAAACCTAACAGATATGACCTTCAAATATCATAGTTTAAATTTCAGCCATATGCTTCATGTTATGGCAATGCTTCTTAATTAAAAGAGCAACCACTTGTAGAAAACAGCCATTTGTTTTTATTTGCATCAGTGTAAAATTCAGAAGATTATGTTTTTTTTTACTCTCTTGATGATACAAAGGAATATTCAATTACATAAAACGTTATTTTCATCTTTCACCCGAATACAAACCGTCATAGGTTTTCCCCAGCGCAAAAGTGCTGTATTTTATTTATTTATTTGTGAATTTTGAAATAAAAACTTGAAACTTGAAAACTCGAACTTAATATCTATAATAACAATCTTACTTTTTGCACTACAGCCTGTATCTTGATTACATATACGTAACATAGAGATATAGTTGCAGCCTTTACAGAGTTGCACATTAAAAATTGATAAAAATAAACAAATATGGGCCTTTATGAATTTCAAAATCTCTCATTCATAGTGGTTTTAGTGAGTGATTGATATTTACAAATCAGCACAAATTACGCACTGGGCCTATTGGCTAATCAAGCCCTGGAATCCAGCTTTTCGTCTTCATGTATTTGTGCTGAAACATGATACCCACTGGGCATGTTGGCTAATCAAGCCCTGGAATCCAGCTTTTCGTCTTCGTGTATTTGTGCTGAAACATTATATAGTGTATCTCTTTTTTATATATTGTGTATCTCATGCGGAACTTTAGGATTGGTCATTGCTGACATTAAGGTTTTTTTTATAACGTTTCGACATTAACGTTTGTTTATATTGTGTATCTCTTGCGGAACTTAAGGATTGGTCATTGCTGACATTAACGTTTTCTAATCAGCACATAACCTGAGAAACGTAGAAGTTTCATTCAGAGACAGAGGGGGAGGGGAGCTACCTCTTAGGTAAGTAAGATCAATAAGGCTGGAGCAAATAAGTCAACAATTTTCATACAAGCTTAGGCTATACAAAGTTTGAATAAAATTTTTGGGAAATTTGAAAGGAGAATTCCAGTCCGTTTAACCCTTTTCCGTTGACTTCTTGTTCTACTTTCAATTGTTGTTTCAGTTTGAATATGTCTTAACCTAGCAACTATGCTAAGTATCAAACATTTCTCACTGAAAGATTTATCGCTAAAATTCAGTGCTTCTGCCGTGTACATTGGCTTGTTTTACTTTTAAAAACATTTTTCTAAGGTGAGTCAATAACTATGACTACCATTAACAACTAATTGCACCACATTCGCCCAAGTGCAACAGAGCTGCAGGTCACTCAATCGAGTGCCTATAAAACTGACAAATTATAATTGATCACTACTCAGAAAAAAAACAGCAAAAATGGGTCAATCAAAATGAAGATGAAAGAAAAGTATTGATATCATCTTCCGCAATAAATGCGAGTTACGAATATTTATAAACTACACCCAATAGGTTATCTTAATGGCGAAGTCTTTGCAGAGCTTCAATTTAAAAAAAAGGTAAATTTTACATCTTGAAGCGTGAAATGAATCTTCCAAAGGCCAGATTTTCCATGAAAAACAGATATTATTTAAAAAGACGGATCGTGGGTTTTAGTTTTAATAAATAAGAGTACAAAAAATCCGAAAGATATAAAAAAGAGTTAATATTTTACAAAGCTAAAGGCTGCAATGCTGATGCCTCAAAAATTTAAAATTCTGATAAAAAAAATATTCTGTAAGTAAGGTACCTCAGTTTATCAGTTCGATAAAAGCAAGCGACTCCTTCTGACACTTGACCTCCTTTTTTGTCAAAGATCCCGGCAAAACCCTCTAAATAGAGCCTTGGTTTTAAGTCACCATCAAACACTTTGGTATCCACTTCTTGAAGACACACTAAATCTGAATTGTAACCTAAATTAAAGATTTAGATTAGTAACATTTTTAAATAAGGTTTTTATAAAACTTTTTTATTATATCACACATAGCTCTAAACACATTTCGGTGGCAGTAATTGATTGGGTCGTGTGCGATATTTTCTTTTGATTTACAATCAAGTCAAGATTTGCAATTCAACAGAGTGGTTGAATTAGCCCACTTGGTACTTATGATACTACGGTAATTTTGTTTTTCCAGTTTGTCTCAGTTTTAATATCTCAATTAGTTCTTAATCCAATACGGGGGATTTGCCTTTCTAATATATGCTATATATCCCATTCTTACGTAACGATAACCCTTGAAAACACGTGACTCGTCATACCTAAATTGTTTTATAAGCAGAAAATAAAATTTTCTATGTTGCATCAGACGGGGGAACATTTACCATACAACTAAACAGCAAGAAAGACATTTTAAAATTTTCACTCAAATGTCAAGCAGACATAGGTAGACGTCTTCTCAACAAACATTTTCATATTTGTTCAGTATTATCGAATGCCGAATAGAACTCCATTGAGTTGATTATCGAGTCTTGAGATCAAATCTTAAGATTCAACCCATATTACCCTCCATATTAATTTCAAAAAGGATAAAAAGTCGTGTCTTCCAAATTTACATAATCTGAAAAAAAAATCTAGAAGAGCAAAATTAAACAAGAAAGATAGAGAAAAAACAGTAAAAGACGTGTAAATGTGATACCAATACTCAATGGTAATTATTAAGTTCCCATAGGGGGGAAATGAAACAAGTTAGCCCCATTCTTTCGTCAACAGTTTGCTTGATCCTCCTGACTCTTGATAAAAAAAATGACTTTCAACACAACGCAGAAGCCCCAGGAGGTGTACGGTGAATCTTTGCTGATTGGTACAAGGTACGAAAATATCTTTTTTTTTTTTAGATAAAACTCTGAATATTTGGCTTCAGCACAAGGTATTCTAAAGCAAGCATTAAGGCTCGGTAGCACTAGCGACTTTGAGCTAATCATTTCTTTTGTAGGTCTTCCCAGTCTTTAAGCTTTCTGGGGCATTTTACATTTCCTCGTGCAAAGATAGGGTGCTTGAACCCTATATAACTTTCTTTCTTTTTATTCGTCATGTATACCTATTTGAATGAGATTATTGAGAAAAAGGCGTTGAGTAATCTAAAAGCATTTAATTACCTAGCTACCCATTTTTTCTTTCATAGCTATTAGTTACTATCCTATACTTCGCTAAAATCTTTTTATTTCGGAGTTTTTTTCGTTCCATTCTCCTTTTTACTTGCATTTTAATTGTCATTTATTTTTGAGTTTCATCTTTCTCATGACATAAAATACAGTATTACTTTCTTTTTTTTATTGTAGCTATACGATAAAGAAAAACAAATCTTTAATTGTTAAGAATGTAATATTAAAATCCGTTTCCTATAGCCTCAACACCATTTCTAGAACCCACTAGCCGTTAATCAATATTATTACGTGATTTCGTAGTAACAGTAATACGAAAAAAAATGAAAAGATTACTTTCGTAGATGGGCTAGGCAACACATTGGAATATATTTCAAACAGAGAATGGAGCGAACTGATATAGAAAATAAAAACATGCATTTTAAGCTCAAATTTTCACATGTAAGTACGTTCGTAGACCACACTGGCTATGCATGACGTATGACAAAACAAAAATAGTTTTTCCTGTTTTTTTTTAGGATTTACTACAAAAAGTACGATTTTTCTTCTTTTTTTGGAGCACTGGGGACGGGTTGGGGGAGATCCTGGCCAAAACATTTTCTTGTCTTCTTGCTTCGTTTTGCCCGCTGTCTGAAAATCACCTTCGTTTTCTTTTTGAATTTTAAAATGTTTTTTCTCATTTTTTGTCAAACGTCAAGTTTTCAAACTTTTTTTTTGGGGTCGTCCGGGTCAGTACGGTTGTGACTTTCGTTGTTCACAAACTATATCCGTCCAATAAAGCTAAATTGTGTGATCAATCTGTCTTACCTATAATTTCTTTCAAAAAAAGCTGCTTCCTATAGGCGATTTCTAAAGCATGCGGTGGGCAATATGGAAACAGAACGTCTCGTGTATACTGCTGATCCGCGTACAAGTCAGCCAATAAATTATAAGTCACTATTCTGAGACTGTAAAAGATTTAAAATGAAAAACTAAAATGCATTAATTGCAACTTAAAAAGAGGCACAAACACAACGAACAGATGAACATATTTCGAATGTTACTTTCCTGGACTTCCTCCACCTTAATCCTGAACCCCAAATTATGAATTTGATGTCGTAAAGGCTAGAAGCCACATGGTAACTGACTCTAGAGAAAACTCGAACATTCTGTCGTGAGTTTTACACGACTTAAAAACTACTAGAGTTACTGATAGTGCAGAGTTATCCAGTAGAACTTGAATGCATTAAAATCTGAATTTTTATTAAACCCTTTTTCTTTTGGATACCCCCTGAAATCTTCAAAAAAGTAAAGAAACTATTCTATTCTGAAGCCTTTTTTAGATATAAAGTATTTAGTAACAGATTTTAGTATTTAGTATTTATTTATATTATGTTTAGCTACTATGGCCAATTTAGCAACTATGGAATAGTATTTAGCATCTTGGCCAAGTTGAAAAAATATATATAATTGAATCTTTGACGTTCTTTTAAAAAAAGTGGCTCTTTTATCAAAAGTAAAAACAAAAGAGAAACGTCAGTTTCTATTGTAAGTTATTGGATTAACGACGCTTCTTGACTACTAAGGTCCCTGCGTCGGCCCTGCAGTGCGTCGCTACAGCTGGGTTCGATATCTAGACCTTGTATTGAGGATCTAGATCCCGTATTGAGGCCTTAGCTGAGGTCAAACTCATTGTGCCACCACACGGCATTACTAAAAATATATTAATGCTTGCCGGCTTCAAATTATATTTAAGTTATTTTGGTTAATTTAAAAATTTGGCTCGGCAACGCTAGATGGTATTTGGATTTCTTTTTCAAACATAAATTTACAATTTCCCACACTTCGTGGCTAAGACCAGGGTATGTTAAAAACTATACAATTATTGATAACACACACAAATTTTTTTTTATTGCAAAACACAATTTCAGGCTAAAACTCAATAATAAAGCAAACGATAACAAACATTACAATTCTAAACTTAGTTGTACCATTGATTACAGGCCTAGAATAATCACGAATCAAAAATCTAAACGTATCCCGTGTCGAAGCCTTCTTTGCTGCAAGTCCAATGCCAAAATGATAGTTGAAGTTTAAAAAAACAATTTTTTTAGAACTTTTAAGAGCTTATTACTCTAATTAAACGGTGTTTGTGATTCAGGAGTCATTCTTAAATAATTATAACATAAAGTCAAACTTCAGCGTAAAGAGCGAGGTACTGATGCAGGGGAGACCCCCTAACATATGTAAACATTTCTGTTCGTTTTAAGTTTTAATGTAACTCCTTACTTTCAGTTGAAAAAAAAAAACTTCTTTTTTTATTTAAGTCTAAATAAGAAGGACTCAGAATCCACTCTTTTTGCTAAATTCAACTTAATATCATGTTGCTTTGACACTCAAAAAATAATGTTTGCCACAAAAATACATCGTTCAACTATGAAAGGGGAGTAGTCACTCCCTAAGCACACGGGTTGCATAAACATATAACTTCAAATTAAGGGAGGTCAGAGGTCGGTTTCTCTTCATGTTTATCTGAAACCCTTCCATAGGATACTCACGGAATGTTCGAAAATATGGGCAAAAAATCAACGCTTGAGGTCTTATATACCCATACTTCTTTCGTCGGAAAATCCACTAGCCCCCACCCTAGAAGCAAATACCAGCTATGCAATATTTCAAAGCCATCATTTTTTATCAAACAGTTCGTGGTAACGACCTGTAAGTAAGAAGCGACCCGGGCTCAATAGTAACCAAAACTCTAAGAAACGGAATTTTGATGTCGATAGATACATGAAAATGCCGATTCCAAATATACAAGTTTCATCAAGTCTAGTCTTACCTATCGACAGTTATGAGCCTGAAAAATTTCCCTTATTTTCAAAAGAAGGGAAAACACTCCCTAAAAGTCAAAGCGGTGTTATTAAAGTAACACCATCAGGTTCAGGATATTAGAGAGCCCTACTGTAGAGGTTTCAAGCTCATATCTGCAAAAATGTGGAATTTTGTATTTTTTGCCAGAAGAAAGATCACGGATGCGTGTTTATTTGTTTTTTTTTTTCGTTTTTTTCCAGACGTGATCGTATCGACCCAATGGTCCTAGAATATTGCGCAAGGGCTCACTCGAACGGAAATTAAAAGTTCTAGCATCCTTTTAAGTTATATAAAAATTGGAGGGCAATTGGGCCCCTTCCCACGCTCATTTTTTCCCAAATTCACCCGATGGAAATTCTGAGATAGCCATTTCGTTAAGCATAGTCAAAACATTCAAAAATATGTCTTTGAGGATGACTTAATCCCCACAGTTCCTGGGATAAGGGCTGAAAGTTATGACTTTTACCCATAGTTGACATTTAATATTGGTTATTGGGAAGTATACAGATGTTTTCTGAGGGAATTTTTTTCTGGTGAGAGGTTGGGGCGAGGGAGTTGCGTACGAGGATCTTTCCATGTTTGAATTTTCCATGGGGGAAGGGTATTTCCCATGAAGGGGGGGGGTTGGATTTCCCAGAATTATTTAAAAAAGATCAGAAATTAAATAGTAATAAAAAAAAATCAACTGAAAGCAAGGAGCAATATTAAAACTTAAAACGAGCAGAAATTATTACGTAAATGAGGGGGGTTCTCCCCCTTGTCAATACCTCGCTCTTTTCGCTAAAGTTTTTTTTCAATACTTTCAAAACAGCTATTTATTCTAACTAAACGGCCTGCGATTCAGGGGTTATTCCTAAAGAATTGGAACAAAATTCGAACTCTAGCATAAACAGCGAGGTATTGACGAGGGGGAAAACCCCCTCATATATGTAATAATTTCTGTTCGTTTTAAGTTTTAATGTTGCTCCTTAATTTCAGCTGAAAAAAAAACTTTTTTTTAATTTGACAAAGAACCTGTTTAGTAACAATTAACTATGTATGGACTACATATGGGCTTAGAGACGAATATGCCAGAGTATACACTATAGCTTATAGCTATAGCAACACTACATAGCTATAGCAACACTATAGCTTCTGAGACTGGGAGGCAATTCAAATATTCTTTCAACAGTTCAAATCCGATTTTCCCAAAATAATTCGTATTTGATCATACTTTGGCCTCATTTGGGCCAGAAAATACTATTTTTGGGACAAAATGGCAGGAATCAGCAACTACTGTACCGTGATCCCTTTTGTAACAGATAAGATTTATTTCAACAAAGCGGTTATCAAGCCCAAAAGTGCCGAATGTATACTTTAGTGTCAGTACAAAACCATAAAATTGCAATCAATAAAAAGTCAAACGATACAAAATCGCAAAGTTAAAACAGGGAAAACAGATAAAGGGTACTAGAACTTTAAATTTGAAAGAACCCTTTTCCGATATCGAGCGACCACTGTTTTGATACAGTCCCCCCCCCCCCAAAAAAAAACGACAAAACAAAAAGATCGAATCCATATGCATCCTTATCAGGAAAGGTGTAAAATTTCAGATTTTTTAGGTTATAGTTAAAGGGCTCTCAGATAATTTCAACTATATTGTATGATTTCGTAAAAATCGCATTTCTTTTTTTTGCCACAAAGGGCGGGGCGGGGGGGGGGTGTTTAACCTTTCTATACTGAAATTCAGCAAATTTTCAAAGCATATTCAAGATTAATAAATTTCAAATATTTGAAATGAACGTAAAAATTATATTTTGTTGATACAATTATCAAATGTTCCCGTGAATGTTCAAAATTTGTGAATCTCGACGAATATCCGGCGAATTTCCGAAATACCTTTTCTTCTCTTTGGATCTAGTCAGCGTTGCCAGTCAACTTTTACAGTTTAATGCCAGGTTTCATGACGACAGGTTAGGTTAAATTAGGTTTGGGCTAGTTTAAGTTAGGCTTACCATTTCAAACCTAATCTTGGGGGTTTTTGAGATTTAGAAAACTAATAGCACTCGTTAACTGGGCAAATATAAGAGATTTTGTTTCTCTGTATTTTAAATTGTGGCAAATATCATACTTTTAATAATGGAGTCATATTTCCTAGTGCTCTTTGTTTTGTTTTTTTAATTTTGTTATGAGAGTACCTAGATCTGACTAATTGGAGAAGCAAAGTAGACGAGTAGTCCTCACCCCAAGTTAATGGAAGGTTATTCACCCAGGGATTTTCAATGCCTCTAATTGGAGAAGTAAAGTAGACGAGTAGTCCTTACCCCAAATTAATGGAAGGTTATTCACCCAGGGATTTTCAATGCCTTTAATTGGAGAAGCAAAGTAGATCAGTAGTGCTCACCCCAAACTTACGGAAGGTTGTTCACCCAGGCATTTTCAATGCCTTTAATTGGAGAAGCAAAGTAGACGAGTAGTCCTCACCAAAAATTAATGGAAGGTTATTCGCCCAGGGATTTTCAATGCCTTTAATTGGAGAAGCAAAGTAGACGAGTAGTCTTCAACCCAAATTAATGGAAGGTTATCCACCCAGGGATTCTCAATTCCTTTAATTGGAGAAGCAAAGCAGACCAGTAGTGCTCACCCCAAATTAATGGAAGGTTATTCACCCAGGGGGATTCAATGCCCTTAATTGTAGACGAGTAGTCCTTACCCCAAATTAATGGAAGGTTATTCACCCATGGATTTTCAATGCCTTTAATTGGAGAAGCAAAGCACACCAGTAGTGCTCACCCCAAATTAATGGAAGGTTATTCACCAAGGGATTTTCAATGCCTTTAATTGGAGAAGCAAAGTAGCAAAAAAAAAACAATTTAATTGGACATTTAAAAACATTTAATTGGAGAAGCAAAGTATTAAAAAAACAAAACAAAGAGCACTAGGAAATATGACTCCATTATTAAAAGTATGATATTTGCCACAATTCAAAATACAGAGAAACAAAATCTCTTATATTTGCCCAGTTAACGAGTGCTATTAGTTTTCTAAATCTCAAAAAACCCCAAGAGAACTAGGAAATATGGCTCCATTATTACAAGTATGATATTTACCACAAATCAAAATACAGAGAAACAAAATCTCTTATATTTGCCAAGTTAACGAGTGCTATTAGTTTTCTAAATCTCAAAAAACCCCAAGAGCACATTATTACAAGTATGATATTTGCCACAAATCAAAATACAGAGAAACAAAATCTCTTATATTTGTCCAGTTAACGAGTGCTATTAGTTTTCTAAATCTCAAAAAACCCCAAGAGCACTAGGAAATATGGCTCCATTATTACAAGTATGATATTTGCCACAAATCAAAATACAGAGAATCAAAATCTCTTATATTTGCCCAGATAACGAGTGCTATTAGTTTTCTAAATCTCAAAAACCACCAAGAGCACTAGGAAATATGCCTCCATTATTACAAGTATGATATTTGCCACAATTCAAAATACAGAGAAACAAAATCTCTTATATTTGCCCAGTTAACAAGTGCTATTAGTTTTCTAAATCTCAAAAAACCCCAAGAGCACTAGGAAATATGGCTTCATTATTACAAGTATGATATTTACCACAAATAAAAATACAGAGAAACAAAAGCTCTTATACTTGCCAAGTTAACGAATGCTATTAGTGTTCCAAATCTCAAAAACCCCCAGAGCACTAGGAAATATGGCTCCATTATTACAAGTATGATATTTGCCACAATTCAAAATACAGAGAAACAAAATCTCTTATATTTGCCAGGTTACCGAGTGCTATTACTTTTCTAAATCTCAAAAAACCCCAAGAGCACTAGGAAATATGGCTCCATTATTGCAAGTATGATATTTGCCACAAATCAAAATACAGAGAAACAAAATCTCCTATATTTGCCCAGTTAACGAGTGCTATTAGTTTTCTAAATCTCAAAAACCCCCAAGAGCACTAGGAAATATGGCTCCATTATTACAAGTATGATATTTGTCACAACTCAAAATACAGAGAAACAAAATCTCTTATATTTGCCAAGTTACCGAGTGCTATTACTTTTCAAAATCTCAAAAACCCCCAACAGCACTAAGAAATATGGGTCCATTGTTACAAGTATGATATTTGCCACAAATCAAAATACAGAGGCACAGAACCTCTTATATTTACCAAGTTAAAGAGTTCTATTAGTTTTCTAAATCTCAAAATTAGTTACCCAAGATTCGAAACCCTTTCTTTTGTGAACCGATGTCTATCTTCAAATGGACATTTTCCTGGTCCAGCTGAAACTACAACAGGTGAAACTGTCCTAAAAGGTTGGCCTTCTGTGTCCTTATTCTTTGGTACACATTCTACTAGTAGCCAATGATCGACATCTTCTGTTGTTGGCAAGTATGAGGAACTTTCACCAATGAAACACCACTGACTTTCATTTGTTTCATCGGGTGGTGTTATTTTCATGGGCTTTGGACATTTTTTCCCTCTTTCTGTCCACTGACGTTCATATGCATCAATCTTTTGCTGTCTAAAGGATAAAAACGTAATTATTTTAAATTATTTCTTGTCAACTGCATGACAAAAAAAAAAAAAAAAAAAAAAAAATGAAATCTATATCAACATCTAATAGGCAATTACTTTTGATTCAGTGTTCACTAAGTAATATAAGTCAAGTTCAATTACAGGCAGCGTTGCAGCACTTCCTGAGTTAAAAGCCATGTGCATTCAATATACTATTATTATTCTTCCTCCTGGCTATTCCACGTTGATTTTTTTTAAATAAATAAATTAATTGATTGAAATAAATTGATTGATTGAACAGGGTGGTTGTAAGAACACATCCTAATTAAACCTGCTATTTTGCAGGTTGAAAAAAAAAACTTGTATGACTCCGGTTTTAACAAGGTACAGAATACCTACCTTTCTGCTATAAAGCTGATTAGGGGAGGGGGGGGGGAAGGCAAGCTAACAACTTTATTTAGTTCCCAAATCATACACAATGCCAAACCTTGGGTAATTCAGGTTAAAAAAAAATACTGCATGTCCATCTTTCCGAAAACAAATTAGCAAGGTGGCAGACAGGGAAGGGTGCTAGAGCACCTATAGACCTATGTTTTCACAAAAATTTAAATATAGGAGGGGTGAAGAATACTGGTCTACTTTGCTTCTTCAAATAAAGGCATTGAAAATCCCTGGGTGAATAACCTTCCATTAATTTGGGATGAAAAGAGAGACTTTTATTTTGAGAACGACTTTCACAGCGCATGGCGCCGAATTAGCGCTTTACGTCAGGTATTACAATCAGATAAAACTCGTCAAACAAAAAAAGAGGGAAAAACACGGACACAGATACACAGTGTCATACAGACACTTGTCAGATTAAAAAAAACAATCATCAACTAAAAAACTGAGTCAATACAACAAATTCACTAATTAATAATGTTTACATATACAGGAATGAAACTCTTCCTGAATCTCTCTTGGATTGGTGGGAGAAGTTGAAGGGTGGGGACTTTCTAGGAGTTGGGTCTTTGAGGTCGGGATGTTAAAGGTTGAAAGGGCGGGGGGAATAAATCTTGGAAACGGGGGTTTTTCATGGCTTTATTGCCAAACCGGGTACACAAGAGGGTTCTTCTCTCTGATAGGGCAGTGAGCTGGAAATGCTTAAGCAGAAAGTGATATGGGAGTTTACATTTACCATAGATAATTCTTAATGCTCGCTTCTGGACTGACTCAATTGAATAAGATTGGGAAGTAGTTAAGCCAAAATGCCAAACCGGACAAGAATATTCAAGAACAGGGCGAATGAAACTTGTATAAATTCTTAAAAGGAGGAAAATTTAAAGGTCTTAAAAGGTGGAGGACTACTCGTCTACTTTGCTTCTCCAATTAGAGGAATTGAAAATCTCTGGGTGAATAACCTACCGTTAATTTAGGGTGAGGACTACTGGTCTACTTTGCTTCTCCAATTAAAGGCATTGAAAATCCCTGGGTGAATAACCTTCCAGTAATTTGAGGTGAGGACTACTCGTCTACTTTGCATCTCCAATTAAAGGCATTGAATCCCCCTTAGTGAATAACCTTCCATTAATTTGGGGTGAGGACTACTCGTCTACTTTGCTCCTCCAATTAAAGGGATTGAAAATCTCTGGGTGAATAACATTCCATTAATTTGGGGTGAGCACTACTGGTCTGCTTTGCTTCTCCAATTAAAAACATTGAAAATCCCTGGGTGAATAACCCTTCATTAATTTGGGGTGAGGACTACTCATCTACTTTGCTTCTCCAATTAAAGGCATTGAAAATCCCTGGGTGAATAACCCTCCATTAAATTGGGGTAAGGTCTACTCGTCTACTTTGCTTCTCCAATTAAAGGCATTGAAAATCCCTGGGTGAATAACCTTCCGTAAATTTGGGGTGAGCACTACTGATCTACTTTGCTTCTCCAATTAAAGGCATTGAAAATTCCTGGTAATTTGAGGTGAGGACTACTCGTCTACTTTGTATCTCCAATTAAGGGCATTGAATCCCCCTGGGTGAATAACCTTCCATTAATTTGGGGTGAGCAGTACTGGTCTGCTTTTGCTTCTCTAATTAAAGGAATTGAGAATCCCTGGGTGGATAACCTTCCATTAATTTGGGTTGAAGACTACTCGTCTACTTTGCTTCTCCAATTAAAGGCATTGAAAATCCCTTCCATTAATTTGGGGTAAGGACTACTCGTCTACTTTGCTTCTCCAATTAAAGGCATTGAAAATGCCTGGGTGAACAACCTTCCGTAAGTTTGGGGTGAGCACTACTGATCTACTTTGCTTCTCCAATTGAAGGCATCGAAAATCCCTGGGTGAATAACCTTCCATTAATTTGGGGTAAGGACTACTCGTCTACTTTACTTCTCCAATTAGAGGCATTGAAAATCCCTGGGTGAATAACCTTCCATTAACTTGGGGTGAGGACTACTCGTCTACTTTGCTTCTCCAATTAAAGGCACTGAAAATCCCTTGGTGAATAACCTTCCATTAGTTTGGAGTGAGCATTACTGGTTTGCTTTGCTTCTCCAATTAAAGGTATTAACAATCCCTGGGTGAATAACCTTCCATTAATTTGGGGTGAGGACTACTCGTCTACTTTGCATATCCAATTAAAGGAATTGAAAATCCCTGGGTAAATAACCTTCCGTAAATTTAGGGAAAGCACTACTGATCTACTTTGCTTCTCCAATTAAAGGCATTGAAAATCCCTGGGTAAATAACCTTCTATTAATTTGGGGTAAGGACTACTCGTCTACTTTGCTTCTCCAATTAAAGGCACTGAAAATCCCTTGATGAATAACCTTCTATTAATTTGGGGTGAGTACTACTGGTCTGCTTTGCTTCTCCAATTAAAGGCATTGAAAATCCCTGGGTGAATAACCTTCTATTAATTTGGGGTGAGGACTACTCGTCTACTTTGCATCTCCAATTAAAGGCATTGAAAATCCCTGGGTGAATACCTTCCGTAAATTTGGGGTGAGCACTACTGGTCGCTTGATTGAAATTCCATTAATTTGGGGCGAGGAATACTGGTCTACTTCGCTTCTCCAATTAAAGGAATTGAAAATCCCTGGGTGAATAACCTTCCATTAATTGATTTACCTTTCCGCTAAAAAAAAACTTGACATAGGACGGGCGGGGTTTTCCGAGAATCAAGGGTCACTTTATGGCTCCAGTAAAGCAAATTGAAAATTTTTGTCTGATCCAACTTTAAATAAGTACTAAAAATTGACAACGGATGGGATGGGGCTGTTGTCAAACTTAAAAGAAGGTGCATTGTGACAACCTTTATTCTATGAAGTTCACAGGGGGTGTTGGAAGGGCCACCAAGGGCACAAATAATACCTCAAACAATACAGAATGAAAACGATTGCATTTTTTTTGCTTGAGACAAGATGTTATCCATATATATTTCCACTGCAAAGTTGGCCGCGGGAGAAGACTAGCCACAATTGGACTTTGCTCGTTTCTGCACTAAGTCAGATCTTAGCTTATTCTTGTACCGAACAAGGCCATAGAACATTCTCACGAAACAAGACTTATGCAATGTTTACAGACAGTCATTATCTGTTTTTTTTTTCAAATATGCACCCTCAACAATGAGGTTCTTGGCCCCTCAAAATTTTCAAAATGATGTACCTTATGAACAAATTTCTGTTCCAATACACTTCGATCAGCTCATCAAGGATTCTTCTTCTTCTTCTTTTTATTGTTTGGTTTAACTGAAAGCAAAATATCTCCTCCATTCAAAAAAACTAACGACATTACTACTGTTAGTACTAACGACTTACCCAGTCCTCTTCTACATAGACTACTGAAATCTTTTTCAACCCACACATGTAAAAACCATCCTTTTTAGCCAACGGAAGGATTATAAAGAACTTTCCAAAGTAAAAGGTCAAATTCATTAATCCTGCCTCAAGACCGCACTTTTCATTGTGTGAACCTTATTTTTTTTATATTTTTTCCATTTTTCTCTAGTTTCCATATCCCAAGATCATCTAGGAAAAAAAAATGGAGAAAAATGACAAAAACGAATATTGTTCCTGCAACACCATTATTCATGTATTTTTTCACACTATTTTGACAGTTTTTTGGAATGCTTTGTCCCTTACTTGTCTCTAAAACGAGCGTTTAATGGAATACCATATTTTCCTTTTATTGTCCTGTTTGTCTACATTCCTTAAAAACAGACTTAGGGTCTGACACCTACACAGTAGGACGGAGGATAGCAAAGACATATATGCAGTAAGGAATATGAATACAGATTTTTCTGGCATTTTCCCGTCGGTCAAATGCCATATAGCGATCGCAATTTCTGTCTGTCCGTCTGTCGGTCCCAGCTTTGCTAGTTCAGGCACTTCCGGATAAGCTAGGACGATGAAATTTGGAGGGCGTATCAGTGACTGTACAGATTAAAATACAAATAGTAGCTTTCCCGATTCAGCCATCTGGGGGGAGGAGTGGGGGGACGGTTTTAATCAGAAAAAATGGAAAAGTGAGGTATTTTTTAACTTTGGAACAAGTGATCGGATCTTAATGAAATTTGATATTTAGAGGGACCTCGTGTCTCAGAACTCTTATTTTAAATCCCGAACGGGTCCAGAGACATTGGGCGGAGTTGGAGGGGGAAACCTAAAATCTTGGAAAATGCTTAGAGTGGAGAGATAGGGATGAAACTTGGTGGGAAGAATAAGCACAAATCCTAGATACGTGAATGACATTACCAGATCAGATCCGCTCTCTTTGGGGAACTGGGGTGATTTCCATTGCTTTGGCTAGTTTGGTGCTTCTGGACGTGCTAGGATGATGAAAATTGGTAGGCGTACCAGGGACCAGCACAAATTGACTTGATAACAGTCGTTTCACCAATTCAACCATCTGGAGGGGGGTCTGGATAGAGTGGAAATCGTAAAAATTGAGGTATGTCTATCTTACGAATGGGTGATCGGATCTTAATGAGACTTGATATATCTTTCGGGGAGTTGAGGGGATTTCTAGTGCTTTGGCGAGCTCGAGGACAAGCACAAGTTCTAGATACGTGATTGAAATAACCAGACCGGATCCGATATCTTTGGGGGAGTTGGAGGAATTTCTAGTGCTTTGGCGAGTACGGTGTTTCTTGACGTACAATGATAACTCTAGTACTGAGTCTAATTTTAGGTTCCGACCTCGTCACAAGTGCCATATGAGCTTTTGGCTCTTGTTAATAAATGAATACAAACAATCTTTTTTCACCAAAATTTTCAAGAAGCTCATCAAAATCTCGAAATCTCCAAACTACTACTGCTACTACTAACAAATCACAACATCACCAAGCCCCCTGAGGCCAACACAGCTACGCACGTTCCTCCTCCGTCCCAATATATTCAAAGCCTCCGTCTTTACACCCTCCCAGGAAGTTCCCAGTTCCTTTAAATATTTCTTTATGACATCCTCCTACCCCAACCACGGACGACCAGTTTTCCATTTAGCCCTAGATGGTTCGCTGAAAAGGACAATCTTCGGCAATCTGCAGGGTTCGGACAGGTCGGTTCGTTTCAAATTATAGGCTCTGTCCTATTTTTATAGGATTTCCCGGGCCCAAATATAGGCCAATTATAGGATTCGGAAGTCCTCGGGATCAGATCTGGGGTAGATGGCGTTGGATGCCTGGTCACATAAAGTACCAAGTTTCATCCCGATCCCTCCAATCTAAGCGTTTTCCATGATTTTAGGTCCCCCCTCAAATTCCCCCCAATGTCACCAGATCCAGTCGGGATTTAAAATAAGAGCTTTGAGACCCGATATCCTTCTAAATATCAAATTTCATTGAGATCCGATCACCCGTTCGTAAGTTAAATATACCTCATTTTTTCTAATTTTTCAGAATCAACCCCACCCCAAACTACCCCAAAGAGAGCGGATCCGTTCTGGTTATGTCAATCATGTATCTAGGACTTGTGCTTATTTTTCCCACCAAGTTTCAGCCCAATCCCTCCAATCTAAGAGTTTTCCATTATTTTAGGTCACCCCAAACTCCCCCCAATGTCACCAGATCCGGTCGGGATTTAAAATAAGAGCTTAGAGACACGATATCCTTCTAAATATCAAATTTCATTGAGATACGATCACCCGTCCGTAAGTTAAAAATACCACATTTTTTCTAATTTTTCAGAATCAACCCCCCCTCCCAACTACACCAAAGAGAGCGGATCCGTTCTGGTTATGTCAATCATGTATCTAGAACGTGTGCTTATTTTCAGCCCAAACCCTCCAATCTAAGTGTTTTCCAAGATTTTAGGTTTCCCCTCCAAACTCCCCCAATGTCACCAGATCCAGTCGGGATTTAAAGTAACAGCTCTGAAACACGATATCCTTCCAAACATTAAATTTCATTAAGATCTGATCAACCGTTCGTAAGTTAGAAATACTTCATTTTTCTATTTTTTTTGAATTAACGGGCCCCCCACTCCCCCCAGATGGTCAAATCGGGAAAATGACTATTTCTAATTTAATCTGGTCCAGTTCCTGATACGCCTGCCAAATTTCATCGTCCTAGCTTACCTGGAACTGCCTGAAGTAGCAAAACCGGGACCGACAGACAGACAGACCGACAGAATTTTGCGATTGCTATATGTCACTTGGTTAATACCAAGTGCCATAAAAACACTATGCTACAATGAGATTAACCGAACAGACGGACCAAAGGATGATGAGGCGATAAACGACAAAAAGCTGATTTCGACAATCTTCCATTCAGGATGGCCAACTTTGTACTTATATCAGGGACATCAAACTTACGAATTATCTTACCATTGCTATACCAAGGGGGGAGATAAAGTAAAAATTTACAATATCTGAAATAAAAAGTCCGAATCTGATTAAAATCATTTTTCTTTAGAAGGGGATAAAGACCAGATAGATAAAGGACAGATTGATCAGAGAATGTAGCATATAGCCTACCCAATGCACGTCAATTATACTTCCCTCGATTAGCAACTATCTTAGAATAGCCCATTTGAATAACTGGGCCGTATTCACATCAGCCAGCCAGCGTTCAGCCAGGAAACACATAAGTCGCAAGAACTCCAGTCTCATTAAGCAGAGACTGCTAGCCTATATACTGATCTTTGCTCATTTCGGACAGGCCCAACATGACAAAAAACAAAACATAGGCTACTAAGTCAACACAACAGCATAGCCCAGGCAGAAGCAGCTTACTAAGCCCAACACAAAGCATTAGTTAAGTTCAAAAAGCTCAACAGTTGTAATTAATTATCAATCTACACCAAAAGACAGAAAATTGCAAATCATGAGCAATGTTCTTAGTGCTCTTCATCCGAAAATATAGGAATAATAGGATTTTAGCCAAAATATAGGCATTTTATAGGAGTGCATTAAAATATAGGAATTTATAGGCGAGTCCGAACACTGAATCTGTCATCCTTCATCCGCAGAACTTGTCATAGCCTAAAGAAATTTATAGCTTCAGTCAATCAATTTATAAAAAGTAAAACAAATATATTACTATGCAAACCCATTTGCATGATTCCCAAAAAAGGAAGAAAAGTTTAATAAATTAACATTTAAAAACAGAGAGAAGTTTTTAAAACTGCATTATCAAACCATCGGTTGGAACTGATCAAACACTTTTTTATGTTTTCTAAGCGTACTTAAGGTGTGTTCAAGAGGCCAACTGCAATTAACAATAATTCCTTATTTGAGATTACCTTTGTCCTAAAATCACAAATAAAAAATTTAGCCACTTAAAAGCTTAAAATGCATAAAAGAGGCTAATATCTTAGTCCCTTTTGCACACTCAATAACAGAAATCATGTACAATTTTTGTTATCTAATGTCTTGGAACAAAAATAGCAACAAATAATGAATTATCATTAATGATATTGGCTTTTAGAGCACATCCCATGATCCCCTACCTCTTTCTACTAAAAAGGATAGCTTAGCCTGAAGCAATTATACGCATTTATAAATGAGCGTACTGAAGCAAATATGAAGTCCAATGCTAGAAAAAGACTAAGACATTGAAAAGTACTTACTCCTTGGAAAGAGAGGTGATGCTTCTAAACCATTTGAATTTTGCAAGAGATTCGTCAGCGTTTTCAAGCTCAGTCACTGGATAACAAGGGAATCCGACCAAAATACATTTGATTATTTTTAAAGAAATAACACTAGGAGTATTCCAAACTATTGAATAGGTCTTATTAAAAATTTCTACTGGGTAGTTGGAATCTTTAAGTATATCTAAAGTAGAAATGTGGGATTTATTTGGGTTATTCGAAAGTTTAAGAGTTATGTTCATTTCGTCTGAAGTCTTTTTCAGCCTTTTATACTGTTTAGCAAGTGTCTTTTCAATTGTGTGCTTAATTTTTAACTCAGTTTCTTCACAAGTCTCTGCCACAGGTCGAGTAAAATTGAAAACCCGTAACAAATTACTGTTTGGATCTTCAAGCTGGAAACTTATGCAAAAATGATCACTTTTATCTGATATTTTAACATTGAATTTATCCATTCTTGAGAAGCCAGAGTAGATCGAATGGTTTCTTCTTGATATTCTTCTGAAAAATTGTAGCAACAGCATGAGTTCAGGCCCTGAAGAATAACATTAAAATATTGAGTTAAATCGTATCTAAAACAGAGGTATACTATGATATATAGATCCCACTTTCTATGAGGAAGGCTGGGACAACAATCAGCCATGTGCAAAAGAGTAAGGGCCTCCTAGCCCATCCCCTTTCAAAAACTTAAGTCATTTAGAATTTGTCTCAATTCCTTCTATAATTTTTTATACAACTTACCTACTTTTGACATATTAATGAATCTCCTTGCCCTTGCTAAAAGTGAATTTCCAGGTACAGAACTATGGCAGACAGGAGGTTCAGTTCAGGAGGTGCAGAACAGATTCCAGGCAGGAGGTAGTAGCAGTCAGCTTCGGACAAAAGGACGATAGCAATTTTGAATGTGGAATATGTAGGCCTTAAGAAACAATCAAGATCTTCATCTTCAACTGCCAAAAGAATGCAAGAGCCACAGGAACTGATCCAGAGCCATAATTCGAGAGGGGAAACAGTGCCATGAGGGATTAAGTGCCACTTTTTTAAAGTGCCAAAAAAACTGTAGCATGAAGAACGAGGTGTTGCGGAGGGGGGCAACCGCTTTTAAATATTTAATAATTTCTATTTATTTTAAGTCTTAATGTTGGTCCTTACTTTCAGTTGAAAAAAACTTGTTTTTTTTTATTATTTAATGAAGCTTAGAGACAAACATTTTTCTAATGGCAATGGTTAAAGTGTGTCTATTAAGGTAAAAGTATATAAATTGAAAAAAGTAATTAATTACAAAAAAATGTACTGAACAATAGCCTACTTACAAAAACTAAGATACAAACTCCCAGCATTCAGTTTTATTGAGCAATGGTGAAGTGTTGGATAGATATTTTTTAACAATGTCAACAGTTTTGAAATTGGTTATGAAGCACCAAAACATTTCATGCCTTTAGGCTCCTTTTGTTTATATGCCTTTTGTGCCTTTATTATTGTGCCATTATTTCATGCCTTTTGTTTATAAATAGTAATGCATTATCAAAGTAGTTTGTTAAAAGTAAAACATTAAAACTAAAATTAAAAAAATCAAACACAATTTTTAATTCAACTTTTTAGTCTAATTTTGAATACCAAAAACCAATATATTTGACACCTTTATACTTCATAACTGTAAAAAATTAAATCTTTTTCAAAGAGACAACTTGATAAATACAATCACTCCTGGAAAAAAATGACAATAAAAAACAAAATAAAAACATATCCATTTAGAGGGAAAATACAAAAATTCCCAGCATTCTGTTCAGGAGAAATATTTCTGATTACAGTGGCTTCATATATCAGCTTATGAGTACTCTTACAATGCAAGTAAAAGTTGACAGCATACTTTTACTGAAATTACCACTTATTAAGTTGTTTTCCTTGTGTTTTCTATAATAATACAAACTTTCTTGTGTACTAATAACTGCACTAATCACTAATAAACAAATATATATTTAGGATAACCATAAAAAGCTGATTCTTTGATTAAATATTATTGAGAGTTAGGCTCCTATACATTCATTATTGACAAGGATTGTTATTTACTTACCAAGTTAAACATGTTACCATGTTACCACGTTATTCACTTACTTACTATGAACAATTTGACTTTTCTTTGCTTCAACCAAATCATATAGAAAAAATGTTGGTGGAAAACTGGAAAGGAGTCACTCAGTCACAAATTAGAACTTATATTTTCCTCATTAAAGGTAAAAATCTATTGACAGGCAGCCAACAATGAGTTAGCACACATTTTCCCATGGTTTTTCCCTATTCAGCTCTTTTTTCTTTGGTTTCCTTATAGTTCCTTTATAGTCCCAAATTTCTAGGGGGGCATGCAACCCCCTGCCAGCACCCATGTTTCAGATAAAGCTACAGAATCACTAAAGGGCTGTTTTAGACAATAAAACATCATAATGAGTTATTGGTAAATTTATAACAGTTCATATGACTGACTTACCAATAAAGTGAATATACCATTTGATGCCTTTTTTTATGTTATTTACAAATATAATAATCACTTCTACTGTATATTCAAATTTAAGCACTTTTTAACCTAACCGAACCTTAGAATAAGTAATTTTAGCACTGAGAAAATGTAGCATTATTTTTTTCAGAAACAACCAGAAAAAATGAGGCTGAGAAAACATAGCATTATTTTGCGGAAAAAGTGATAACTCATACTTTCATTCAAAATTCATCATTTTTAAGAGCTTAAAAAGTGCTTAAATTTGCATTTACGGTAAAAGCAATTATTATATTTGTAAAGAACATAAAAAAGACATCAAGTGGCATATTCACTTTATTGGTAAGTCAGTTATATGAAGTCAGTTATATGAAGTTTCATAATTTTTTGAAAATTTGTCATTTTTAAGAGTTCAAAAGGTGCTTAAACTTGAGCAATTATTACATTTGTAAAGAACATAAAAAAGGCATCGAAGGGTATATCCACATTATTGGTAAGTTAGTTAAATGAACTTTCGCAATTTTACTGAATTATTTAGGGGTCTGGGAAAATGTCAAAATATGTTGAATTAGAAATTTCTCTAACCAATTCTAAGTTGATATAGTAGAAAAAAGCTAGTTGAAGAAATGGAAGGTTTAAAATCTATTTTTTCTTCAGAGTATTTTTTTAAATCCATTCAAAATTTTCAAATTTTTAATATATAGGCTTGATGATCGAACAACTACATTTCCAAACTTTTTTTATAAGCAATGCTTCTGGAGAGATATCATTTCCAGGCTAAAACTATTAAGAAACTACCTGAGAATCACAATGAATCAGAATAGATTAAATAGTTTAGCAATTATGTTGATCAAAAGTGAAAACACGAGGAAATTAGATTTTTAACTGATTTAGAAGGATTTTCAGAACAAAAACATAGAAATATATAAATTCATCTATTCATATTTAGTGATGTAGATTTATATAGAAGAAATATTTTTGAATTTTGAACATTTTATTTTTTAATTTATGTAGAAGTTTACCTATCTAATGATCCATGCTATTTGATATATTTATTCACATGACCAATGCTGAATTTGGATTTTGTTTAAATAGTTAATATATAGAGAAGGTCCCACAAAACAAATCCAATCAGGCCCTGGACCTATTCAATACAGGCCTATTAGCCATGACCTTTCATTCCATACCTTCCAATGCAGCTTGTTTCTTTTTGTCACAACCTATACTTTCAAGAGCCAAAAATAAATTGTTGCTATGATTACTTCTATCACTAAAGGGCACTGATCTTGGTAAAATTATAACAATTCATATAACTGACTTTCCTATGAAGTGAATATACCACTTGATGCCTTTTTATGCTTTTTATGAATATAATAATTGCTTCTACCTTAAATTGAGATTTAAGCACTTTTTCAGCTCTCAAAAATAATAAATTTTCAAAAAAATTATGACAGCTCATATAACTGACTTACCAATAAAGCAAATATACCACTTGATGCATTTTTATGTTCTTTACAAAATTTCAAAAGAAGTGGAAGTATTGAGTGGAGTGCCCCAGGGAACCATCTTGGGACCAACTTATTCAACATTTATATTAATAATGCACCAAGCACAGTCAAAAATAAATTAAGTCTTTAAGATGATGACTCTAAACTCATTGGACCTGTCAATACACCCAATAAGAGAGCCTCAATGCAGAATGACCTAAGGGTAATTTCCCAGTGGGCAACTTTGTGGAGGCTTGAATTCAATGTAAATAAATGTTGAACAATCCACTTTGGAAAGAAAAATGAGAAATGCCCTTATCATATGTTAGGGATGGATAGATCAAGACAGACTATTATCTTGTCTGAAGTAGAGGGAGACTTGGGGGTCATAGTCAATAAAGAATTAAAATTCACTATGCACACACAGACTGCTGTAGCCAAAGCACTCCAAACCCTTGGCATTATAAAAAGAACAATCACTAGTAGGTCACCTATGGTGATGACTAAATTATATAAGGCATTGGTCAGGCCTAATTTTTAGTTTGGCATGTGTGTTAGTTTGGCATGTGTGTTGCTAGCCCCCTCAACAGAGGTGACCAGCAGAAGTTAGAAGCAGTTCAGAGACAGGCTACAAAAGCAATTGAGGGGTGCAAATACTTAAATTACTCATCCTACCTGAAGAAACTGAAACTCCCCACTCTTGTCTACAGACATAAAAGGGGTGATATTATTATGATGCATAAGCTCCTGAATTCTAACTCTCCATTAAATAAACCATTTCAACTTGACTGGTCTGCCAGAACTAGGGGGCATAGGCTAGTTGGAAACTATATCAAAAGAGAGCTGCCACTAGACTATGCAATAACTCCTTCACTAACAGAATAGTGAGTTTGTGGAATTTGCTCACTGAAGAAGTGGTCACTACCCCCAGTACTGCTGCCTTTAAAAAAGCTGTTGATGGAGAATGGTCATCAAAGCTGTTGGGAACAGAGTGGGATGCCATTGAGAGGTCCAACGATCATCATCACTAACCAGCAATTCTACAGGATTTAATTGTTATTTTGCTGGACAAGGTGGATTTAAGGTAATTTAAAGTAATAATAATCACTTCTACTATGAATTCAAATTTAAGCACTTTTTAAGCTCTAAAAATGACATATTTTCAATTAAAGTATAAGTTATCCATTGTTTCTGACAAAATAATACTATGTTTTCTCTGTGCTGTTCTTGACAAAATAATACTACATTTTCTCAGTGCTAAAATTATTTATAATAAGGTTAGTTTAGGTTAGATTAAAAAGTGCTTAAATTTGAAATTAAGGTAGAAGCAATAAAGAGCATAAAAAAAGGCATCAAGTGATATTGTTCACTTTATTGGTAAGCCAGTTATATGAACTACTATAATTTTACCCTGATCTTATCCAATCTTTGTGTTAAAACTCCCAGCATTCAGTTTTATTGAGCAATGGTGAAGTGTTGGATAGATATTTTTTAACAATGTCAACAGTTTTGAACTTGGTTATGAAACGCCAAAACATTTCATGCCTTTAGGCTCCTTTTGTTTATATGCCTTTTGTGCCTTTATTATTGTGCCATTATTTCATGCCTTTTGTTTATAAATAGTAATGCATTATCAAAGTAGTTTGTTAAAAGTAAAACATTAAAACTAAAATTAAAAAAATCAAACACAATTTTTAATTCAACTTTTTAGTCTAATTTTGAATACCAAAAACCAATATATTTGACACCTTTATACTTCATAACTGTAAAAAATTAAATCTTTTTCAAAGAGACAACTTGATAAATACAATCACTCCTGGAAAAAAATGACAATAAAAAACAAAATAAAAATGTATCCATTTAGAGGGAAATTTAAGCACTTTTTAAGCTCTAAAAATGACATATTTTCAATTAAAGTATGAGTTACCCATGTTTCTGACAAAATAATACTACATTTTCTCAGTGCTAAAATTATTTATAATAAGGTTAGTTTAGGTTGGATTAAAAAGTGCTTAAATTTGAATTTAAGGTAGAAGCAATAAAGAGCATAAAAAAAGGCATCAAGTGATATTGTTCACTTTATTGGTAAGCCAGTTATATGAACTACTATAATTTTACCCTGATCTTATACAATCTTTGTGTTATAAAACTATAACCTTTAAAAATATATCTAATGCTCAAATGAGGCAAGAATAAAAGCGTTTTAAGATTTATACCTTTGCTCAATCCTGATTTAGGCCAAAAATGTTTTAATATTTTGTCAGAATTTTTTCAATGTAGGAAATACTCTTGATATGGCTTGAAATTCCACCAAAATAACAGGAAACACCTAGCCTACATTTCCAAAAACTAGAGACAATGACAGAACAACTTAAGATCAAAAATTAGGGTCTAAGATAAAATTTTCTTTGCAGAACTTAGAAAGGCCATGTGTCAATCTTCTAAACTCAAAAAAATGGATAGAAAGTAAACATAGTAGCTTGTCACTGCCCAGGCATGAAGCAAGGATTTTGATTTTCAAGAGATGATATAAAAAATGTTCTGATAAATGTGGACACATAAGCAAAATTGACTAAAGACATAAACAAATTACTAAACAAGATAACAAGAAGCCCCTTAACCAAACCTTTACCTATGAGAGATTTGATTAGGTTTGGATCAGCCCTTTTCACCAGATGCTCTGACAGTGAAACTATGGATCTATGCACAAATCTTAGTTAAAACACGCCTTACCATATAGATCTTTAGAAATACAAAATATAACAGCTTACCTTTTTAATATGGTTGCTGAAACGGTCCCACGCAGCTTCAGAAAAGGCCTAATTTTTAAATCCCTTTATTTTGAAAACAGCATATGATTTAATACTTTTGAAATATGCCAGAAAGGAGCGCTATCTGTTAAGGCCGTGATTAATTGAACTTGAAAACATTGAGCTTCAAAATTGAAGTAGGGTTAGCCTTCTGTCTTTTAATTCTCTAAAGACCGTCGATTGTCAAAACTTCAAATAGCACCAATTATCAAGTCTTGTGAAAGGTTTTGATTGACCGCTTCCTTTGGTGAGATGCTTCAGCTGAGAAATAGTAATATATTTGGCTGCGTCTTGCAAAACTTGGTTACCGACCAAGGGAGAAGAGAAAATGAGCAAAAGAGCACTATCATTCTCAAGTACAAAATACCCATGTATATGCAACTGAGAAAGAGTCAGACTTTAGCGTGAAGAGCGGGGCGTTGATGAGGAAGCAGCCCCTTTCATATATGAAGAAATTTCTGTTCGTTTCATGTTTTAATGTCACTCCTTACTTTAAGTTCAAAAACACTTGTTTTTATTCAATTTAATTTCTGAACGTTTTTTAATCAATGAATGTTTTGATTTATGCTCTCCACAGATGAATAATTAAAACAAAATTAGCATATTTTTTTTTTTTTAGCTAAATGGCTTCCTCATAGTTTTGATCGAACGATTTTGAGAAAAAAAGGAGCGGGGAAGGAGGTCTAGCTGCCCTCCGATTATTTGGCTACCTAAAAAGGCAACTAGAACTTTTAATTTTTTACGAATTTTTTTAGTAGTAAAAATAAATTTTATTAGTTAAAGATATACGTAACTTACAAATTAGCTTACGTAAGGAACTTCTGTATTCTCATATTTTTATTACATACTAGCTGTTGTGGTGGCGCTTCGCGCCACCCCAACACCTAGTTGGTGGGGACGCTTTGCGCCCCCCCAAGCCCCCCCCCGTGCGCGTAAGTCGTTACGCGCCATATTAGTTACGCGCCATTGTAGTTGTGTCCCTGTGTCCCACCTGTGAATATATATAAAAGAGAAAAGATTTCTCTTTTCGTTATAGATATATATATATGTTTTTAACTACGTAAAACTTGCGAATATACAACATTCTTCGATGTCCCATTGTCTGTGCATATAAATAGATTGTCTAGGTTTACCGACTGTTGAACATGCAACATAAAATTGTCCATGGGAAAAACAATCCGTATTCAGATCTATACCTCATTATTCTAATGATTGCCCTTTAGCTTTGATGATGGTGATTGCTAATCGAACATTCCCTGTGTCCCGGTCGTCATTTGTTTCCCAGTATCCCAGTCTGTAATTTCTCTTTGAGCGTCCCGTTCGTCATTTACATTCCCTGTGTCCCGGTTGTCATTTGTGTCCCGGTGTCCCGGTCTGTATTTTATCTTTGAGTGTCCCGGTCGTCATTTATATCTCCCGGTCGTTATTTGTGTCCCAGTGTCCCAGTCTGTAATTTCTCTTTGAGTGTCCCGGTCGTCATTTATATTCCCTGTGTCCCGGCTTTTAGTTTTCTTTTTCTCCTTTATTTTTCAGTTTTTTCCTTTTTTAAGTTTTTTTTTCTTTTTCAGTTTTTAGTTTTTTTAGTTTTTAGTTTTTTTTTCTTTTTCAGTTTTTAGTTTTTTTAGTTTTTAGTTTTTTTCTTTTAAAGTTTTTTTGCAGTTTTTACCTTTTTTTTAGTTTTTTTTCTTTTTTAGTTTTTAGTTTTTTACCTTTTTTAGTTTTTTTCTTCTTTTGTATTAATGCTAAGGCCAAGGTTCAAACCTGGAGCCTCTCGGACCTAGAACCTGAAACATAACGCTTTACCAGCTCAGCTACTTCGGCTTGAATACATTCGTTTTGAGCAGCTTCCTCGGGTGTTGCCATTGTAGGTTCTTCAGTCATTTTACAATTAGAAATTTCTCTTTCAACGATCTTCTTACAATTACAAATTTGTCTTTGAACGATATTCTTAAATACCTGTGTCCTGGTCGTCATTTATACTCCCTGTGCCCCGGTCGTCATTTGTGTTCCGGTATCCCAGTCTGTAATTTCTCTTTGAGTGTCCCGGTCGTCATTTATATTCTCTCTGTCCCGGTCGTCATTTGTGTCGCGGTCTGTAATTTCTCTTTGAGGGTTTTTCTTTTTAGTGTTTTTTAGTTTTTTACCTTTTTTCTTTTTTCAGTTTTCTTTTTCTTATTTATTTTTTAGCGTCACTATGAAATACATACCGCCGAACCTTTGTTTTTTTAACTAAAATCTGGTAGGCATTGATGACCTTATTCAAGTCAAACTCCCAAACCCAATCATCATGGCTATCATTTTCAGTTTTGATATATTTTGACTCTCGCTGTCCAGGTGGATTTTCATCTAACTGCGCGGTTTTGCGTTCTTTAGCCGCAAGCCTGTTTTCTTGCTGTTATTTTGATTCTTCGGCACGCTTTCTTTTCTTACTTTCTCTATCAGCCGCAAGTTTTTTGGCATAGACTCTTTGAGCAGCTTCCTCGGCTGTTGCCATTGTAGGTTCTTCAGTCATTTTATAATTAAACATTTTTCTGTCCACGATCTTCTTACAATTAAAAATTTGTCTTTGAACGATTTTCTTAAATACTTTTAATGACGTCATCGTCATAACAAACATGACGACAACTGACTTCATGACGACATGATGACATGACGTCACTGGACAGACCCACAGACAAACAATTTATTTATATATATATAGATATAGATATGAGGGAATTCACCCCCTCGTCAGTACCTCGCTCTTCACGCTAAAGCTAAAATTTTGTCCCGATTTCTTAAGAATGACCCCTGAATCACAAAAGCCGTAGAATAAATAGTTGAAATTTCTAAAAATACTTTAGCGTAGAGAGCGAGGTATTAAGAGGAGGTGAGCCCCTCATATGCGTAATAATTTCTGTTCCTTTTAAGTTTTAATGCTGCTCCTTACTTTCAGTTGAAAAAACTTTGTCATATTTATTTTTTCATTGTTTTTTTAAATAATGCTAGAAAATCCTGCGCTCCCTTCATGGAAATTTTCTTCCCCCATGACAAGTTTCTCCATGAGAAGTTCCACCAGCATATCCCTCTCTTCTCAACCCCTGCCCCTAACCAAATCAAAACACCCCTGAAAACGTCAGTACACTTCCCAATAATAATTACTATATGTAAGCACTGGTCAGTGTTTGTAACTTGTAGCCTCTCCCATGGGGACTGTGGGGGAGTAAGTCGTCCCAAAAGACATAGTTATAAGGATTTTAGACTACGCTGAATAAAATGACTATCTCAGAATTTTGATCCTGTTACTTTGGGAAAATAATTAGCGTGGGACGGGGGCCTAGGTGCCCTCCGATTTTTTTCGTCACTTAAAAAGGGTACTAGAACTTTTGATTTCCGTTAGAATGAGGACAAGCAATATAAACAAAGGTATTTTATTTCAAATGACAATACAATTAAGTATGTAAATACAAAGAAGGATAGAATGTAAGGGTAATGAATTTTCCTGTTACCGGTACTAGACGATTAAACTTATAAGTACGGCTCTCGTATTGGAAGCCCCTGTGGAACTCTGGGATCAACAAGCTCTGGGATCAAAGCATCCATGAAGAATCCTTTCAGCTTGGGAAAAATCTTTTCGGTCCAAAAGCCTGGATCGCGGTCTATCTTTTCAATGTTGAAGTCTTTCTGGGTAAAAATCACGAAAAAGCAAGTATCTAGCTGAGCACATTTAAGCTGACATTGTACTTGGTAAAAGTAATCGTGGCCTCATTTGAGGTTGACCAGTCCATTCTTTCCAACTTCCATGCAACAGTCCGCCTTAGCCTCTTTTCGGTTCTTTATCCACTCGCCTATCCCCAAATTTTTCGCAGTTTCGCAGTTGCATACCTCGCTTTGATTTAATTTTCCCCATGATTTCGGCTTTGTGTTCACAACTTTACTGAAGGCTCCTGACTATTTCTCATTTCTAGGTTTCTTCATTGCATTGAAATAATTTATGAAAATTTCACACTATTAACAAGCAGCTGATTATACCAGCTTATCATTTTGGTCTCTAGGGGGTATTATCGGAGATCTGAAACGATTCTTTCTGGCAACCGACTTGTAAAAATTTCAGGTAGCTGAAAATATTCTAGGGGACTGTTAGAAAACAGGAAAATACATAGAAAAATGATTCCAATCATCTTACAGGTTATTGTCTTCTGCTCATGATAGTACCAATTTTGTTCCAAAAGCAATATCCTTCATAGAGTACACTTGTGAAAAAGACCTAGACATTTTCTAAGATTTCTAAGCAATTAGAGGAAATAGAGCAAAATCCTTTCAAACATTTTGTAGCATCTTCAAGAAGCTATGGCCTGATATTAAAAATGACATCTTCCGCCCATGAATACTTGAGTACTTTTTAAATATAAATTTTCAATTTAACATGGGATTTTCGAGTTCCATCAGTTCACTTAATCCCGGCCTTAAGAAATCTGATTGCATTTAGTATCAGAGGACCGAGCGTCGTTCTTAATAGCGAATTTTGTACCTAAAATTGGTATAAGGTGTACTCACCCCCTCCCCGAAGGAAATACGATTCCTCCGTACCATTGTTCATTCAAGAAACTTTTCGTGAAAATTTTGTAAGTCTAGTCGTATAGAGGTTTATTTTGTTTTGTTACCTAGTCAATTCGTGAATTGGTGTCCCAAACAATACAAAAGAAGAACAAACTCTTTCTTTACTGAAAATATAAACCAAAATAATAATATTCTTAGCTTAATAGGTTAATAAGACCAGTGTTAAAGTTCAATTGACCTGCTCTTTCAACCTGCAAGGCTCAATTGACCTGTAAAGTAGCTAATTTGTAAAACAGTCGCTGCATACGAATTTTATTCAAAGAGGAGACACAGAAGTAATCCAGGTCGCAACAACTAAAAATCGTAGTAATTTGTTTGATATTCACTCACCCAGTTCCAACTTTCAGACTTCATTTAGACGTTTTTTCTGGTTGTTGGGTGTCTAATTTTAGTTAGCAGAGGAAATAAGAAAAATACATTACCATTGATGTAAGATTATTGACGACTAGAATATTATCATAAAAGAAATAATGGCCAGGGTTTAGAAAAATTTTGAAATTATGCTATATTTTCATATGGTGCTTACAAACATAATAAAAAGCGAAACAGCCAATGCAAGTGCAAAAAGGGATTATTTTTTTTTCATTGTATCACAAGAAAACAACGTTTTGGCTGTACTTTTTTGAATGGCATGTATTGAACAATAGCAAAAGAATAAAATAAATTGATTCCTCATTCAACACTGTTTTCAAAGACAATAGTCAACACAATGTCAATCACATCCTAAAGTCTAAGCCCTTTTCCCTCAATCTAGTAGATCTAGACATAGCCCTTGTCTATATAAATAACTTAGCTGATTCTACTGGTTTGAACTATTTTGTAATATTTCTCGTCGGCACTTGGTTGATAATACAAATTTGAAAAAAGACTAAGCTCAAATTTTTTATTTTTCTACGATAAATGAGGAGGGCCTTATTCAGCTACTGACATAAACCTAAAAAAAATGATATTTTGGAACAAGGTGACTTGATATGTCTCAAACAGTTAAAAAGTGAAAAAAAGTGTGAACAGTAGGAATTTCCCTTTTATAGCTATTTTTACGTATTTTAGGATATATTAAAGGTTGTCATATTTAGCTTTGTAGGGGTGACAGACGAGGGCGAAGTTCTGTGAAAATAAAGCAGTGATATAGAGACCTTATCTACTAAACACTTTTAATAGGCCTTTACAATTTTGTTCTTTTATGTAGTTCTGTGTTTTCTCTTGTGTTCTCTCCAAGTTCGAAAATATGGTATGATGATAAAATTCAGCACAAAGATAGAGGTATGCTTCAAAATGAGATCTTCATCCCCTTGCTCTTAAACTTTTAATGCAACGAGTCGCTTTCTCAGCAGAGGCATACCCCACGCCACTTAGTGCGTCCCAAAGTGACAGATAGGGAGTATTGATTTTGATTACCTATAGATCTTGGTTACCTCAGATGAGTAAGAGGAGCCCCAGCACCGGGTTAAATTACATGGACAAGCAGAACACCATCGTGGGAGGATCCTCTACAGGAGAACAACTGTGGAAGGTCGTGGGACCCAGTTTTATGGACAATGGCCTCTGTTAAGGGCCGCCTCGACCCTTTCTTGATGTCAAACGTCTGAGAACCTTGGGTGCAAAAAACGACCATGAAACATTAGTGGATATTAAAGATCAATTGCAGAATAGCACTACTATGGTGTTCACGATAAGCAACAGGGACCAAGTCGGGTTGGTACCTAGTCCGACAAATATTGAAGCCACCAAACAAAGTAAGCATCTGAATATTAGTGCGCGGAATGTTCAAAGCTGCAAAACGAAATCCACACTGCTACTCCTTCCACGGGAGCTCCTAAAGTATAGAGTCAGCATTTGTTGCGTGTCTGAAACACGAATGAATGAATTTCTGTCGAAAAAGCCGATTATCAATGATACTTTTATATTCCAGTTTTACAACTTGGGCCCCAGTGATGGTTTGGGCTATCACATAGTTAGATTCTTTGTATATACTCCTACTGAAAGTCGCATGGCGACCTGGGAACGAATTTCATTCTTTGTCACGACAGTCAGACTCAGAAGCCGCATAAGTCTCTGCTACTAACCGTGTCCAACACATTCTGTGCTACTAACGCACTCTTTGAACAAAAGGAACTGCATCGCATTGCATGGTAATTGAACGAGGGCAGAACAAAACCTCAAATGCATCACGTCCTAGTGAGCAGGCGATGGAGAAGCTCCTTCTTAGATGCCAGAATATATAAAGGAGCTGATACGGGGTCTTTAAAAGGGTCTGATCATTACCTACTTGTATGAAGAGTCCGTCATCGTCTAAACAGATTTTTGTGACAAAAAAGAGGAAATTCCTTTGACCTGTCTAAATTAAGTTGTCCAGAAATCAAACTTGAGTTCGAGCTGAAGGTCAGCAACTAATTTGAAGTCCAGAACCGATTGTCCGACATGGACCAAGAAGAGGCACAGATGAAAGTTGCTGATTAAATGTAGCCGAAGAAGTCCTTGAACACGCAAACTGCGAAAAAACAAATCTCGATTTCTGACTGTACCATACAAATAGTTGAAAAGACGTGTTGTGTTTAAGGGCGAATATCTCGGCAAGTACAAAGACTCTTGTGATCGGGGAACTGCCCCTCTTCTGCTTGCCAATTAGGGTTACACACTTTTTGGAACACTATATATATAAATGTTCAGAAACTAGGTCAGTAGATCAGTAGAAACATGTGTTGGTGAATAGAAACATGTCAGGATTATACGTCACTAATTTCTATTGCAAAATTTTTGTTTTCTTCACTACAACTTACTGAATGCCAATACAATATATAATTTTGATTTTGACACTTCGAAAACAAAACCAATACTGAATCAGAGATACTATTTCCACTAGCTCTTAATTTTTGAATCGCCAAAGCAACATAATTCATGACTTGTTTTTTCCGTGCATGAAGTATTGTGGAGATGAGAGAGATTATTACATCAGGTGCAAATGCCAACTATTTTTCGCAAGATAAAATTGGACGGAACAAGCTGTAACTTTATATCAAATATTATATTGGGAGGTAAACATTAAGGTATATTAAATATCTCGTGATTAACTTTCCCAACCAAGTGTAAATCCTTGGTTGCTGCATCTCAAAGAATATGGCTAGAGTAAGTGTCCGTTTAATATTCCTATCCAGTAGCTATACCTATCAAAAGCTTATAGGACATTGGAGTCATCAAAATGAATTGTATATAAGTTGCTTAATTTGTAAGATTGCTGATTGTGCTATCCGGTGTTCCGTTTATGTAGATACTGATTCGTCAAAACAAATTATGTAGTACACCATTTTCCTAGGATAATCCCTCGGCTTCACTTGGTTTTTCACTGTTAGATTTTTTGACAACGACTTGTAAATTTATAAATGTGAAAATCAAATGTATGAAACAGTCCTCACTGGAATAAATTTGAAAATATACGTTTTCAGAGAGCGGTTGCTGCGGATACAATTGTTCATAGTACCCTTTTTTTACACTTACATCAACATTTTCTGCATTGAAAAGATTTATAGTTGAGTTGAATGAAGCATGATATTTTTTATGTGGTAGATATGCCATTTCTAGGAAAAGAAATTCCATTTTTGTTCTGAGAATTTTTACTTTCTTTCTCTTCTTCAACAAGAGCGATGTTTCACGCTTCCGGCCTGAGTTTAGACTGATGAGAGATGAGGTGTTTCTTGACCTTTCTAAACCTTTTCCGCTTTGTCGTGATTTAAATCACTCGCCGAGGGATCACATACTAGACTCGAAATTTTTTATTATTAGAATTTCATATTAGACTCGAAGACTCGAAACTGGTGCAGTATGAACCGGTGCAGAGCGAGACAGCTTAGCAAACCAATTGCTGAGACAACAATTAGACATTGACGAACGACCCTGTAATAGTCTATTCCATGACCCAATTTTCGTGGTCCAAGATTAGTTACATAGAAATCAATATAGAGACAAACATAAGTATTTTTTCTATTAGCCATCCCAATGAATGGGTCGAAAATGACATACAATCGCAGCCAAAGCTTTTGTTATTGCTAGAGAATCACCCAATTCACTTCTTAATGTTAATTGACAGAGATCGAAATATAAAGTGTTGACTGGAATATATTGAAGGTACTTTACATTTCACTGGTGAATGTGTTTGTGACTGGTTTTTTGTTCAAGATTACGTGGAAAGCGGACGTTGGTATTACCGACTATCAATGTCTTGACAAAGGATGGGTAAAGACATATACAATACCATGATGAGAAGCCCGGAGATTAGTCTGCACAAGTAATATGATCCTTGCCACAGAAATTTTCTGCTTTGATAACATGATCTTTAAAACCGAGAATCTCACGTAAATCATAAACTAGGAAATTTTTTTATTCTTAAATGGATTGGTGATGAAAATTGTCCTCTGTACTGTTGAATAGTTGAATATGAAGCCACCCTTTTATCGATTCGCAATTTTTGGTTGACATATCGAAAAAGCTCATCCTTCCTTTTATTCCTCGTAGGATATAGTAGGAAATGGGTAGTCATCAGAGTCAAAATTTGCCACCAAACCCTCGTCAGAGAAGTCAAAAGGTCCTTTTTAATTTCATATGCACAATTATTTCTCAGGAAAAGATTTGTTTAAGACTTTTGAGACTTCAAAGAAATCATTGGACCACAAGTAACTATACTTTCCAAAAATATTATTTGATTTGAACTGTACCACCAACATTAAATTTTCTCTTCACAATCTTTTCATTAGAATATTGTTTGAGAAAAACGCCAAGTGTATTGTTACTGTGATGAACTTTAAGAGGACTATAATTGAATAAAGATCGACGAGGACGTTGTTTATAAATTAATATGATTTCATCTAAATCTTAAATAAAAGCAGGAGTATTTTTCAATGTACAGTATCTTGAAATTAAAATTCGAACAGTTTTTATCAAACGTTCAGCCAATGCCAACTTTATCGGACTGTGAATCTGATAGAGTGCTGTATTACGTTTCAATAAACCCTCGGTACACGAGGATTATTAAATTCACTACTTCGATCCGGTTGAATTTCTTTTATAAGAATCTTGTTCAAAGATAGATTCAAGAGCTCTAGCAATTTTATCGCCTCTCTGTGAATGCAATGGAACGGTATAAGTATAGCGAATAAAAACATTGACTGCAATTAGAATTTACTTCTACGGTCTATTATGACGTCTTTGAGTCTTGTCTAGAGTCGAAAGATCTGGTAGTAATATATACAAGGGAAAAAGCCTTTAGTTTTTTCGATAATGATTACCGTGAACTCTATTATTACGATAAAAAGTGTAGCTGGGTTCATTATGCAAATACTCTCTCGCCAACTTTCTTTTCAATTCCAGTGACTTAAGCAAGTGTGGTGGGGGAGCTTCATCAATTGTCCTATAAACTCTATTCAAAACTTGAGCCATTTTGAACGTAAACACGGTGTGAATCGTTCGCTACCCTTTTGCATACTAAATTTGGTGGAAAGATGCTTTCGTTTAATACCTTTTAAATCATTACGCCCACTTGGCGTGCAATCCAAAAACGATAATCCTTTGATATTTCTACAAATTCTCTTAATCGATTTATAGTTTATTTATTCCCAATAAGACTTTTTAAAAAGTTTGATGACTTTGAAAATTTATATAAACGACTATCAAATGATTCAAGTCTTTTAAGGTTTGCTATCAAATCTGATACCAAATAAACTTAATATTAACTCTTGCCGTGGATTATACCATTACCCTTTTTGTCATCAATTTGTACATGTTCATTTTCAGTGAGATAAGTCATGATTCTTTTACTGTTCTCACGATACAAACGAGGCATTATGTCTACAACACTTAATGAGAAATTTGATAATTCTTCATCTTGTTTTGGCATTTTCAAAGTTCCAGAACTTTCATAAGTTGGACGTTGATCAATAAAGTTCACTTTAAGCAGTTTTTCACGGAAGTGTTTACTCCTATTGGCACGTCGAAGAGCATTTTGAAGCAGAGTTAATTTTTCATCATCGGTAGCTGTTTTATTGTTAATAAACTTATCAAGATTATCTACAAAGCGCTCTTTTCGTGAAAGAGCAAGTTCAATTGGCGTCAGTTTTTAGGGTTTAGCCATCTAGAGAGAAGTTTCTATAAGTCCCGCAATTATCAGCAGTAACAATCGGCAGTAAACTAAAGTCCGCTTGAACAAGCAGTTTTCTTCTAAAATCTTTTTCCTGCTTTTTTCAAGATAGGGCACGTTAAAGTGAACGAACTTGCTTTGTCTATTCCCTAACACCTTTTGACAGTTGAACATTGCCTCCAGTTAAATTTAAACAAAGCTCATATAGGATATTTATGAATTCATTGTCAATACCATGTTTTAGTATAGCCTTTCTAAGCCGTGGTTTTACCAAGGGAGAAAAAATGTCCAATTTCATGTAGCTTCATCAGTGCCATGATCCCCACTAATAACCTTATTTAATATTCACAGGTAGATATATAGTAATTTCATTGTCAAAAATATCCGTAACTACACCTAACTCTTCGGGCTTGTTTTTATTGAGACCCAAAAAGATTTATCTAGAAGGTTTATTTGTAGCTTGATTATATGCCGAGTGTAAAAATTCACCGGAATATGTTTGCTTGTTTAAAGTTTCTTAGAGAACCAGAACCGCGGACATCCACTATACATGATATAGTAAGTACAATTCAATGCAAGTGTTCTCATACATTTACTCTGATGAAAGAGATTATGCAGAACATCTGTTAAGGAAATTTCTCATGATGATACTGGACAATGAATAATTGTAACATCTCTTGAAACCATTCTTCACTTGATGCAGCTAAATAATCAATAATCAACCATGAGTTTGGCTCAATAACATTAAGAACGTCCAGTTCTCGTAGGAATATTGTATCTCGTGCAATAGTCTTTATTTTATCATAGGACTCTTGCCATACATTATAGCAATAAAAGATATGTTTTGTTTTTTTTTAAAAACATTTTACCAAGATTTTAAATTATTTTCGTTAAAACTGCTGTTTGGCTAGACATTGATGCTCCACCAAAAAATTATCTTAATGGCGTTTTAAGTAGATACATACTCCTCCAATGTCGAGATACAACTAACCGAGCCTAACCTTAGTCTTTTCAATAAATACTCAAAAAACAGAATAGATGGTTTCTTTAATACAAAATAAATGTACTACATATTTTTGAAGCATATTTACATAAGCACAAGTCAAAAACATATAATAGGCACTTAAATAAAGATTTACATGGACATAAAAACAACTAAAAAAGGACACACCCGGAGGACCGGATCCTCCGGAGAACGTGGTGGCTAGGGAAAGACGATGATGGTAAATTAATAATATAATATGAATCAATTTTTAAAACATTGATTCGGGTTTACGCAAAAAAAGATATATAAATATAAATAAAATAAATAAATATGAATTAGAAAAATATTTGAAAAGCACTACTTATAAAACGACTAGAAAACACATATTGCTGAGCTGGAGACTCATCAGGCCCCTCCCACTAACTATTTAGCATTTTCCTGACCGAGAGACCGTCTTTAATCTGCACCTATTCCTCAATCTGAAGTAAGATAGTGACCATGTGGTAGTACCTTCTCACCGTCTGTGCTTACAGTCACTTTGTCCGATATGGCTGATATGGCATTTTTCCTCGGCTCAAACTGCATAGTTTCTAAATTTTAAAGAGCAATTCGCCATGAACTTCGCCCTTTAGAGCTAAATTATTTTCAACAAAGTTACTATTAACACTCATATCGAAATTTTTCTTACTTACTGTGAAGGCCCCGCCATGCAGAATTTTTGATATCCTCATTGTTTGTTTACACAGATTGAACCTTCGGACCTGAAAGTACACCAAGGGAAATCAACTCGCTCCCCGTCTCAGATTTTACAAATAACATCTTGTTTGAGGCCTTACGCTTCACTAGCTCCGGGTAGATGAACACGTTCCATTTGGCGTAGTCCATTTGAGAGTTAATGTGCTCGCCACTTTTCCAATTGTCTTTTCAGTTTTAACATTAACAGGAGGGAGTCCTTATCTCCATAATAAACTTAAACTTATCCCTCCCCCAGCCATTGGAGCTTCCACACATTGTAATAAATTTCCAGCACGAATTTTTTGAAATTTCTAAAATGAACCTGCCAGCGGCAATATTCTTATTTAATTTTATGTTTGTATTTATCTATGTAAGAGGACCATATTTGAGACTATGATCGTGAAAGATATGAAATTCGGATCTGCGATGATTTGGGTACATTCATTTGGGTCAGTCACAACGTCACAACGACTCCAAATGCGCACTCTCTCGCATATTTTATCAAAGGCCAAATTTAAAATGAGTATAAAGATTTCTTTTTCGATCTTTGTTTTTGCCTCAGATTGTTTACTGGCTAAAGTGTCAATAAATATCTTCATATATGACGTGTGATCAAACTGGAGGGCTCTATAAATCTTTGAGACATTGAAACCGTTGGAGAGCATCCTCCACAAAAGAACGTGATGTGCAACAGTATTCTGTTTCGGATGAAGCTCGGCAATATGCTTTTCTTTTGAAGGTATCCAGTATATACCCTCAGTCTCCACCAAAGATAAATTAGAGGAACTCAATGAGTCTTAAGGCACCGGTCTAGTTATGCACGAGAAAACACAATCCTTTATCGAGTCATGAAGCTCCAAATGAATTTCAACATCAATTTCGAAAAAAATGTATGTGGTTCACTCTAATCAACAGTGGCAATATTGGGAGATTCGGAGTAGAAGAAGTTGCCAGCCATTTATAAATCCCACATGGCAAAGAGAAGTGGGACATTGCCGAAGGATTAAGGGAATTTATATTGAAAAAACGGCATTCGTCTTTTTACCTCTGCTTTGTCCAGTCCAATCAGTTTCAAGGATACGATTCCCCTGAAAAATATCCCCACGCCTAATGGATCTCTCTACAAAGAAGTGCTGATCCACATTGGTGGTAACACCCATTTTTTCATCACTGATTTTAAGAATTCAATCCATCACCAGAGGACAAGTTGAAAAATAATTCACCAATTTTAACCCAACTTCTTCATATTTTACCATGATTTTACAAACAATATCCAACAATGTCAATACATCACTTCCCAGGTACATTTTACAATAATCCTCCGAATTTTTACACCCTTCCTTAGCCCAATTTTTTTTTACAAAATTCATAATCGACAGTGGTATACTGACTATCGTGAAGGGAATCATAATATGCTTTGATGGACGACTATTTTTCCTCGCGTAGCCTCGAATGGGGGTTGTAGTACTCATATGAGTATATGCCCTTAGATGTTAATATATCATGAAGTTCATCGTTTGGATGTCGTTGTTTTAGGATCGGAAAACTATTGAATTCGTCGCTTTTTTGTAATTGAATGAGTTGTCTAAGGGATTTAAGGAAGAAAGTATAAAAAAAAGAAGAAAGCTATATATAAAAAACGGATGTTATTCAAGTAGGTATTACCATTATCTACTGTTTTCCATTTGAATTCTAGGAAAAGCAACTTTTCAGATGACTTCTTTAAAATGTTATATGAAAAAGTCCTATCTATCTATGAGTCATCTACAACTTCACCTTTCTGTATAAGTGCCATGGCTGATAATATAAAATTGAAATCATAATTGTAATTGTACATTTAAACCGGTAGAAAGTATTGCTGTCAAACAATTACATTACAAGATGTATGTGCCATCCCCCGAGAGTTACTCGCTCTCGATAAAGTAGGGTTACTTAAGTGTTCGTGGTATTGAACTGCCATATCCCCGATACCCTCAACAAATCTTTTCTTACAGACTCAATACATATCTTTATTTTTTAATGGCCAACTCGTCTTCTTGTGATAGATTCATTCGAAAATTTGTATTTCGCAGCCGTGAAATTGATTCATTTGTTATTTTAATAAGTGCAACCATAGCTGCACCAACAAAATCTTCCCCACCCAGTGAATCAGATACCTCTACCAATTGCATGGTATTGCTGGAGTCTCTTTGCCCTTGGGCGAAAGAGACCTGAATGGCTTCATACTCTTTAACACGATTCGTGTTTGATGAATTGCATATGTTCATGAGTTTAGCCTCGATGTCTAAGGCAACCCTGTCTTTCTACAAAAGCGAATTCTGAAAGTTTTTGAACCGCAAGATGGTATTGTCACCCGAGACCGTCTCAACGGACTGACATACATGGACATGACATACATTACAGTGTCTTGTGTGATGTTTCAATCTTAATTCTCTATGTAATCTAGATAAACTCATTGGACAATCGTAGGAAGTCGTCCCTTTATTATACTTGGAACCCTCACTTAAAACCTGACTAATATGTGGAATGGAAAATAAATTCCAATTTTACCAGGTTCACTGGCAGGCTCGTAAGGAAACTGTACCCAACTTTTCACTGATTCAAGGGACAGAACCCTTACTGAATATTCTACCCCCTGTTTATCTATAAGTTCTCTCTTTTCATATTCTGTATCGTACTGTAACACTGAAACCGGAATATTTAAATGTTCGTTTGCCCTCTCAAAAATGTCTATCCCCTTAACTGTTACAGGATATTGCCCCTTCAAACAGTTAAAATCTGCTTCAGGAAAATCTGTGCCCTCCGTACCCCCATTAACAGCCAAATATTCCAAATTCATCTTAGTGGCATCCTTTTGCAACTATTTATGTCCTGAGACGAAGACTAAGTACTTGAAGCACTGTAAGTCCGTATCGAAATAGAAGTGTTGTACACCATGACACCTCCTTAAATCTGCATTATATTTTCTAAAATTCTTTTCCCCCTCCCAACTCTTATAACAAATTCTGTTGAAAATTTGTTATTTCAATATCTAAATTTTCCATAAATAGAACAACTGACCCGCTCCCATATTAATTATGATTTTCTACCCTATTAAAAATAAATCCCACCCGATCCCAAAAAACACCCTTAAAATTATTTAGGTCCGGCTGAACCGCCCGCATTTTCGCTTTTAGGTATTGCGCGTAGACATCATCCTTCTTTTCATTAAATTTTTTTAGTGCCATGGATTCTTTCACACTGTCCCAAGCCCCCCCCCGAACGTGGTTTTCGAGCATTGCCCGAGTCTTGCTGAAATAGCGATGTGCTGTGTCGACCAGATCCAAATAGCTACTACAACTTGTGAGAGTGTTGAAAGGGTCTCCAAACTCAGCTCTAAAAAGATAAATCTTGCGCAAAGAGGTATCAGCTAAATAAAAATCAGGTAAAACAGGGGGTGAGCCAGTACCAACTTGTTCTGGTTCCTTCATAACATTGTGAGGGGCGGGAACCTGTTCATCTAGCACCCTCTCGACCCCATTAGGCTGGACTTGCATTAAAAATTGCCCAAAAATTCAGCATCAAGGCGAAGATCCCTGACGAAAGTGTTTAAATCAAAGTTTGGAGTATTTATACTAATTGAGCTCACCCCAACACTATAATTCCCTTCATGTTCACTTTCCCGTGGTTCTGTACATGCATTGTTGCAAAATTGAAACGGCAATGGCGGTAAGTGAGTCTAGAAAATAATACGAACTTGTTAGCTCATTGAAACACTCTTGATTTCATCCTTTAGAAGATTTTATATTATGCTCAAAAAGAGAATAGTTAAGAATGAGCCTTCAGATGCATTGAGACTTCAATATCCCTTAAAGTTATAATGACCATACTTGGGCCTCCAAACGGACCCTTCAGATATATTGAGATCATACAACTACTAGTTAAGAACTTAATGACCAAAAATTTTTCCATACATTGATGCTTGGGGTCCATAGCCGGTTGTACTCCGAACTGTACATTTTATGACCAAAAATCATCAGAAATGTTGTCTCCTTTACGTTCGTATTATGTAGTATTATGTATCAAAGAGTCTTAAAAACTTACTGAAGGGGTGTTGGTGTCCTTTGTGAGGGTTTGCTCCATTCTGGTCCTAAGGAGGCTCACGAACTAATCCTCAATCATGCGATCGAAATCCTTTTCGTGCTGAAGTCTTGAAAAAGGATAAAATTTGTTTACTCTCTTGATGTATTCATATTTTAAGATATAAAAATGAGTAATAAGCTATGGACCCTCAAATCTCCTTCAGAACTAACAGGCCAGGGCCCAGGTATTATGCTGAAAAGAATATTATCCTAAGGATCCTCAAGGCCCTCAGGACTAACACTTCAGAGGGTGTTATTAACCTCGAAAAATGGTTCATTTTTATTGTTATGAAAACACTTAATGGGTAATATCCACAAAAAACTTCTTCGAAAAACTTCAACACTGAAATGCATTATTTTTTGAAGCTTGAAGATCTTACTTGTTAGCCTGAAAAGAATCTCTTATTTCCCCGGGGATCTCCCTTCAGAACTGTAGTGCGGGCCCCTGATATTTTTCCTTATTAACAAGTTGAAAAAAAGAAACCTATTGGGCAAAGCCACTCAAATCTCCTTCTCATAATAGTTTTCAGAAGTAAAATGCATTATTTTTAGAAGCATGAAGATCTGCGTTGGTTCCTCTTTTGTTATCCTGAAAGGAATGTGTTATTAATCCGAGGAGCTTTGGCGCCTCACGCGATTCAGAACTAACAGACCCTGGGAGCCCCGTTAACCAAAAAGAATGTGTTACTTTTTAAAGAGAGGGGGTAGCGTCAATATTCTTAATAATTTCTAGAAAAATTTAGTTTTAGCGAAAAATCCTTCAAAGAATGGATTATTTTTAGGAGCGGTAAATCCTGGTTATTTTTGCTTTATTAAGGCGAAATGAATGTGCTACTTTAGCAGTTATGAGGTAGGGGAATGACGCCTTCCTTACACTAGCACCAAACATAGCTACTCAATACTTTCCAGTTATTTGCCCCTTTTTTAGCCTGATCAAGAATAGACATTATGCTGAAAAACATTTACTGCTATGTTTTTCCTGGTAAATTATTAAGATTTTCGAGAAATATAAAAGAATTTACACTTACATTAAGATCAAAAGCTTGCTTGTGGAGGGCCAAAGGGGGGTACATCATGGCCTTGCATGGGGGACCTAGAAGCTCCAGAAGCTTGACTGTCATGTGGTGCAGGTCTTGAAGTCCCGACGACCTCTTGCATGTGGAGTACAGGTGAGTTATGATTCTCGCCATTTATAGGGACTGTCTCCAGACTTTGTAGAGTGCCTGTTGTTGGATCTCATGCCTTTGCCCCTTTTGGGAAAGGGGGACATTGGTCAAAAATTTTCCTTAAAAAGAAAAATAAATTTTAGTTTTCTGTCAAATGAAAAAGTAAATTTTCTTTAGTGAAAAAAACAACTCTCCCCTATCGCACCCCAAACCTTCTACACCGACTCTAGAAAACCATAGTCCTCACGGCCCGTCAGGATAAACATGAAAATAAGTTTTTCTTAGGTATAGAATTCAACTTTACAAAGTATTTTTAATTTCTCAATTACGTTTTTTGCTTTTATTCTTGCTATAATATAGTTACAAAAGCTTTATACAATGTCCTTTAACTATATAAACACGTCCCTCATGTTTATCATTATCAAATTGATATCAGCTCTCCAGCTTAAATTGTGATGCAAGTAGTTTTACAAAGAATAGGCTTTAAAATATTTGCAATTATCTTAGAATATCAGTCTTATAATATTAGTGCTTATTTATTTAAAGCGTTGTTATCAGGTTCTGGTACGCTTCTCGAAATACAATCTTAAGCCAAGTATGTAGACCCCCATCTCATTTTCCTAATCTTCTTTTTCAACTTAGTGAAAAAGTAGCTAAACTAGAATTGTATGGTAAATATGTATTATAGAATATGCTACACAATCACTTAGCTTTGGAGTTACAACTAGGGCGGGAACTCATTATTATTGTCAGAAAAGGAAACTTGTTTGCTCTCTTTTATTATAATAAATAGCATTCACTCCCTTTAATTGATAAAATACATTTATGCAAGCATTTAGGCTGATATTTTTCAGACGAAAGCAGCTGGTACATAATCGAGTCTATTTTCAGTAATATTTATCACTATTTTTGATAGGCGCCCTGTAGTAATTATTTACGACCTGCCTGAATGCATTAATTTAGCAGACAACGGGATGCCCCCTTCCTATATAATAGCTGCTGTTCGGTAGGAGATAGGGCTTTACACCATTAAGGCATAAGTTGCATATTACAACCTAAACTTTTTTTTTACCAACTAACTTGAAAGACCTTTTGATGAATTTACGAGAAATAAGGTTATTCTATTATTGTGAGAACCATTTAATAGCAGGATTAGAGGGGTTTTAGATGTTTATTAAACATAGGGATTAGAGAATTGTAGTAGGTTGAATTTAGGTGTGGACACCTTTTTTTCCTTGGTGTGATGTAAAGAATTAGAGGTTTACCTGTTGGTATCTGTGAGACATATCTGTTTTTTAGAAAATCTTGTTGTGTTACGTTCAAAATCTAACAGAAGACTGATACAATTTCTTTTCTAATAGCCGTTTTTTATAGCCCCCCAGAGACAATGTAACAACTCAGTTCCCCGTTAGAATAGTAGCACACAAAGCTTCTGTTTGCTGGGAAATCATGGGGGGGGGGGCTCTTTGTTCCATTAAATTAATAATCTCTATAACGGTTCGTTATATAAAAAATGGCGGAGAATTTGCAGGCACGATATGGTTGATATGCATGAATATGTTGGGATGATGTAAGGTTCATATCCCTCACTTGAGGGGGTGGCTCCCTGAAGGTTTTTAATAAGAAATCATGGTCTGGTCGGGGGCCTGAAGGCTTTTAAAAAGAATATTTAAAAAAATCCTGGGGTAAAGAAGCCCCGTGAAGATTCTTTAAAGAAAATATTATGAGACAGTTTTAGAAATCCGCGGGTGAAGAAGCCCTGAAGGTTTTTTTAAAAGAACAGTCTTAAAAATCGTGACGTAAAGAAGTCCTGAAGGCTTTTAATCATAACAGTCTTAGAAATTCTGGGGGGTAAAGAAGTCCTGAAGGTTTTTTATCATGACAATCCTAGATACCTTGAAGTAAAAAAGGCCTGACCCAGATTTAAAAAAGAAACTATTAGATAAAATCCAAGGTAATCTTGATCTAGCGGGCTCCCTCAAGGGTTTTCTCACACCCTTTGGTCTTTTAAGGAACAGATGCCTGCGTATCTTAGAAAAAATCCCCTATGGCATATTTTACATCGGAATCTCTTAGAAAATTAATAACACTTGCGTCTTGAGGGGATCGCCGTTCAACATAGATCATTAAAGGAAGAAAGGAGTGGTGGTTATGGCTCTGCTCAAAACCAGTGAGGTGTTACTACTAGCTTGTTTTTGTAACTTTCATTAGGATCAGTTGCCACCTGTGGGTGTCTTCCCTCTTTTTAAAAATTTAGTAAAAATTTTTAGTCCTGTAATTTTTGATGCTTATCTTCAAACTTGATGAATTTATAAATTTGATGAATAGATTCTTCATCTCTACATATTGTTCTCATAATCTCTTTTCTGACTCTACTTTAAAGCAATTGTCTATATCAATCGTTTATCCTATTTTGACGGCTTAATTATTTAGGAACAAATACGTCACTGTTCTGTATTACTGTCTTTGAAACTGGATGGCAATTTAGTTCATTCCCCCCCCCCCGCACCTCAACACTTCCTGAAATTTTCATTTTAATACACTTAGCCTTGCAAGTAGTTGTAAAAGAAGTTGCAGTTGGAGCAGTAGTATTAGTTGCAGTAGTAGTAGTGCATATATTGCCTTTTGGTCATTTGATCTTCCCCTTTAAGCATTCTCTGAAAGTTCGCACTTAATGCCCAAATCTATTCTTGAGATACATCCTTTTTACAATTGTATCCAGATAATGTAGTTCGATTTAGTTCAAATTTAATCTCAATATTCTCTCAAATATATTGCCTTTTGGTCAGTTGATCATGATGCCCTCATGATGCCTCGGAAGTTTCATCTTGATATGGCAAGCCGTTCCAAAAATATTGCTGATACACCCTTTTAGGAGTCTGTATGTAAATAGTATGTTCTTATTAAGCTCAACTTTCTCCTCAATATTTCCTCAAATGTTCACTTCAATACCCTCAGTCTTAGTAGAACTTGTTTTAGAAGAAGTAGTTTTAGTGGTAGCAGTGGTAGTAGTAGTAGTAGTAGCAGTAGTAGTAGTAGTAGTAGTAGTAGTAGTAGTAGTAGTAGTAGTAGTAGTAGTAGTAGTAGTAAGTGGTAGTAGTAGTGGTTGTTGTAACAGGAGGAATACTATTATTAGTAGTAGTAATAGTAGTAGCGCACAAATATTCCCTTTTTAGTTAATTGATCATCCTCCCTTATTATTTCCTAAAAGTTCCGAATTAATATACACAGTAGTTCCTGAGTTACGACTATTTAACCAATATACACATAACGTGTTTTGATTTAGTTCAGCACTCCTTCAACGTCTGGAAGGCTCGCCTAAATACCCTTCGACTTTTTGAAAACTCAGGGTCAAACATGGCCACGTTTTTCAATAGCAAATAATTTATGTAAAAAATCGGCAAATTGCATAACTTATTACCCTAACCCTAAGGGCTGTGGGGGGGGGGGGGGGTTGACATCCCCAAAGACACACTTACTGATCCTTTTAACTATGCTGAATAAAATGGCTATCGCAAAATTTTGATTGGATCTGTTTGGGAAATGGTGGGCCTGGGGGGGGGGTTGCCCTCCAGTCACTTTTGACTCTTATAAAGGTCACTAGAACTTTCAGTTTCCCATTGAATGAGCTCCTTTCGACGTTTCGGCGACAACTCCTTCTATACGAAGTGCCTTGGTCAGAAAAAAGAATAAATAATACATTGTGCCCAATTGGCTCTTTATTAGGTGCCGCTATTGCCCGGCCTATGTTGAAGTAAACTTTCTTAGGCTTGTAACTTTTGTTGGGTTACTTCAAACTTAACATTGAATTACCATGAAAAACAATTTTTCTAATGAATATGTCACTACCAAGGCATTTCTTACGACTCCTAGCTATTGTATCACGAGTCGCTCCTCACCTACAGTAAGGAGCCTCCTCCTCCTGGGAAAATCCTTTGCAACTTTCAAGGTGGCCCTCCAAATCTCCATTTTGTGCGACGGAAACTATAAGAATGCAATCTTTCATATTTCAAAGAACACATTTTTCTGGAATAAAAAGGGAGCTAGAGGCACCAGCCCCCCCCCTCACATACAGAATGACCACTGGCCATTTTCGGTCATAGTCAGTGTGAAAGTTATATATTACTGTGCATTATTTTATCGAACCTAGTGAATCAACTTGGTTCACCGAATCTGTATTCATCCAAACTTTTTGCAACTAAGGAAAAAATTCCTTGACCTTGACTTTTACAATAATAATTAAGTTGAAGAAAAGTATTTTCCAATGTTTGTAGGGAATCACATTAAGACTTAGAACGAACGAGACTTAAATTGTTGGACAGTGCTGTACAACACATTGTAGCATAAACAGCGAGGGGCTCAGGGGGCGGCAGATGTACAGCACTGTATAACTTGAGCGCTCGTTTTCATTCTTAATACGATTTTTTACAAACATTGGAAAATACTTTTCCTCAGTTTAATTGTTGGGGGGAAGATGTAGAAGATATAAAAGACAAGGTTAAGGAATTTTTTTCCGTAGTTGCAAAAGGTTTGGATGAATAGGAAGACGAGTCAAAAAAGAAAATATGATAACAATATGTAAATATGAGAAATATATTAATCTAAATTTATAAACCCATTAAGTTTAAAGTTAAGCATCAAAAACTACAGGCCTAAAAAAATTCACTTGATTTTTAAAAAGAGGGCAAATACCCACATCGGGCAACTGATCTTAATAAAATTACAAATCGAAGTTAATTAAATCAGAGAAGCTTGCCATGGAAGTGTCAAGCTCACAGTTAAAGAAATGTAGAATCTTGCATTTTTTTTTCCAGAAGTGAGGTTACGGACTCATGTTTGCATCTTTATGTTTTCTAAGAATTATCGTATCAAACCATGGTCAAATAAAACTTGGGATGGCTCATAGAGCGGAAGTTAGAAATTTTAGTGCCCTTGTTTTATTAGCCAAATAGATTGTCACAGCAAAGTTACGATTTCTGTCATTTTGTGGCACCAAACTGTGATTTTGACAAAAAGAGGGCAAAGTTGCTCTCGATTGAAGATTTTGAGATTGCCAATCGTTTTAAAACTGTATTGTGAACTCATTTACTGATGAGTAATTCGAAACAAGCAAGGTTATTTATATTAGTTGAGTTTACTCGGATTTCTTATTCTAAGCTGGAAAGATTTCTCACTCTTTTTTTTTCAGTTCGTGAACTGTTACCATTCATTATCAAGCAACAACAGACATCCTTTCTACGAATACTTTCCAAAGATCCAAGTGGCTTCTTGATTATCATATTCCAATTCTAGAGAATAATGAAGCCAACAAAATTTCTTAAACCAGCAGCAGTTTGCAACGATATCCCAAGAATCAAATATCAGCTGAGTAAACAAATACACAAGTGTTAAGCTCCTCAAAGTTTTTTGACATTAATGGCTCTAAGTGTTGCCGAGAGAAGTGGAATTTGCGAAATCAGCTAGATTTATTTTCTTATTGTATCCGGTGTTTTTTTCATAGTTGTTAATTTATTTGATTTTATTTGTATGTTGTCTCGACTAGGGCAAATATCAAGACTGCTATGGTGGGCGTCAATTTTCCATCAGACCATTCACACGCGTAGAGAGTTCTTGGATTGAGAGGGAAGGGTCAAAGTAAGAAGCAATAAATAAAAAGCCGAAGAATATAAGAAATTATGAGGGACATCTTGCCTTACTACAGATATTCGGAAACGCTCTGGGATCCAAAGGCCCACCTCTTGTTTGAGTTCCAGTATCAGATTCAGCATGCTCATCCATTTAAACAGTGAACTACATTTTATAAATGAGTCAGTTAAAGGGAAATAAGCGCAATAAACAGAGGAGGCGCTAATAAGTTCGATTTTTATTAGTTTGTTGAAAGAATTTTACTTTTACATTGATTTGAAATATATAAGTTTCATAAAGTTTAGTCTTGCCCCTCAAGAAAAACGAGTCTGAGAAAATTTGCCTTATTTTAGAAAATAGGGGTAAACAACCCCTAAAAGTCATAAGATCTTAAAAAAAATCACACCATCAGGTTCAGCCTATCAGAGAATCCTATTGAAGAAGCTTCAAGCTCCCAGAAGACAGATCACGGATGCGTGTTCATTTGTTTTTTGTTTTTTCCCCAGGGGGGATAGTATTGACCCAGTGGTCCTAGAATGTCGCAAGAGAGCTCCTTCTAACAAAAATTAAAGTTCTAGTGCCCTTTTTAAGTAGCCAAAAAATTGGAGGGCACCTAAGCCCCCTCCCACGCTCAATTTTTCCCAAAGTCACCGAATCAAAATTTGGAGATTTGGATCATTTTTTCAGCATAGTAGAAAAACCGAATTACTATGTCTTTGGGGACGACCTAAACCCCCACAGTCCCTGGGAGAGGGGCTGAAATATGAAATGTTTCAAATTAAAAATATAGAATAGAAAAAATTCTTACTTTTCCACAGGAGGATAGTCAT